>NW_026587216.1:36142013-36155270 GCF_907164565.1 Psammomys obesus | reverse complement strand
TCTATTCTATTCTATTCTATTCTATTCTATTCTATTCTATTCTATTCTATTCTATTCTATTCTATTCTATTCTATTCTATTCTATTCTATTCTTCTCCTCCTCCTCCTCCTCCTCCTCCTCCTCCTCCTTCTCCTCTTCCTCCTCCTCCTCCTCCTCCTCCTCCTCCTCCTCCTCCTCCTCCTTCTCCTCCTCCTCCTCCTCCTCCTCCTCCTCCTCCTCCTCCTCCTCCTCCTTCATTGCTGATGAATGTCTTGGCTGATTCTCAATCATGCTGTCATAATGACTGTAGGAATGAGTGTGAACTTCTAGGTATCATTTGTGGTGTTCTGGCTTAGAATCCACCAGCCATGGTGTAGCAGACCAGGATCATATGGAAATTCTAGTTTTAGGTTTTTGAGTAACATACAGACTGATTTTCAAACTAGCTGCACCAGGGCATTCCACTTTGTCATTTCACAAAGTGAAACAGAAAATTTAAGAATATGTGTCTTCATTAGAAATAAAAAAACCTAGTATACTGTTTTTTTTTCAACTAAATTTTTTTAGACAGTAATTATATTTGAATGAGAAAAACAGTAATGAGGAAAATCGCACCATTTCGCATTTTGGTGAAACATCTTAATGGCTTACTACAGAGGCTAGGTATGCTCTCTAATCTTATTTTGTATATTGATTTGTTGTTGTTGTTGTTGTTGTTGTTATATGTTATTATGTGGCCTCTGGCAAACTCCACTGCATTCTCAAAGGAAAATAAGAAGGAAAAGGCAAATGTCAAAGAATGATCATGAAAATTGTTTTGACCTGAGACTTCTTCATTGTGGCTCAGAGATCTCCTGAGTATCTTGAGAATGCTTTAGGAACCTGTCACCTGAAGAACATATATAACTTTATTTAAACTTTAGACAATATTCTACAGGTGCTGAAATGCTAGGTGTTCCACAGTGCTGTAGAAGCAGCCTGAAGTGAAGGAGAGAGAGCCCAAAGCTCAGCTTCACCTTCTCCACTACTGCTCCTGGAACTGACATGAAATATTTTTATTAAGTCTTTGAGAATTTCACATAATATATTTTGATCATAGTCACCCTCCACTTCTCCACCGAACTTCTCCAAGATCCACTCCTTGTACCTGGCCAACTTCATGCTATCTATCTATCTATCTATCTATCTATCTATCTATCTATCTATCTATCTATCTAACTCCCACTGACTGTAGTTTGAAATACTTATATGCCACACCTGTTGTGAGTTCACGAGTGCAGCAGTTATGTCATGATGACACTGTTTTACCCCGTCTTCCATGACAGCTTAGTTGGTTCATTGCACTCAGTGGCCTTTGACTCTTCGGGAAGAAGTGTGATATAAGTTTCCCATTTGCAGCCGAGCATTCCATTGGCAATTACCCTCCACACTTTGGTCAGTTGTGAATTTCTGCATTAGCCACCATCACTGCATAAAGAGATGTCTCATAAACTGAGATCTCACAGCTCTACTGATCTATGGGTAAAGAGATACCAGTGAGCAGACTAATATTGGTATTTCTACCCTTAGGAGCTGTGAGTTCCCCAACCATTCTTGTCAAGCAGCTAGCATCAGAGTTGTGTTTCTTCTTATGGAACAGGCTTTAAACTGATTAGAGAGTAGTGTGTTATACCGTAATACTTCTGACACTGTTGCACTCGTGGTGAATCCTGCCACTCTGGTTAGTGCTAATGACATGTTTTTTGTTCCCGAAACATGCATACTACCGTCTAGTTCTATAAAATCTAGCCACCACTGAGAAAGTATCCTGGTCAACACCAACTTAATTTCTCCACACTCTCTCAGCAAAGTTTGCGATATCAAAGCATGTGATGTCTTTAGCAAAGGGATCTTACCATCAAGTTTTGATGAGGCACAAAGGCACTAGCTTACACCATGTAGGGACTAGAGGAAATGCATCCCATACCTGGCATTGGGCAACTTTGTAGGTGACAACTTATGGCTTCTGGGAGGAGCATAATTTCCTGTGTAGAATAACTCCAGTTAAACTCTTTTATATGGATATGTATATATGAAGCTTATACAATAGAAGTTTTGCATATACTCTTTTCAAATATCCTTAGTGTTAAATTTTCTCCCCAAGCCAACTCCCCTCACCTTTCCTACCGTTCAGCCCCTCTCCTCATTTAAACTTCCCTCCCTATTATTCCCCCTTTACTTTCATATCACCCATAATCTACTGTGCCCTCTCCTTCAAGATTTTTCTTCCCTCACTCTAATGATGGTCCTTTCTAGTTTCCTGTATCCTACAGACATTCCAAATTAAACACCCACATGTAAAGATTGGATACTAACATCTCTGTGTAAGTGAGAATCTATAATGTTTGTCTTACTGGGTCTGCATTACCTTAGTCAGTGTTATGTTTTATGATTCTATCCTAAACCTGCATACTCATTTTTCTTTACAGATGAATAAAAATCCCATTGTATAGGCATGGCGCTTCCCCCCCCCCCACAACACTTTTCTCTTGTTTTATTTTTTCTTCTGTGTTTTGGTGCTGAATATGGAACTCAGGTCCTTGTATATTCTGAGCAAGTGTCTTACTATTGAACATATCTTCAGCTCACCAACCTCTTTTTACTTTTTTAAATCTTATTCTCAAAATTTCTTTGCTAGGCACTTTATGTCTTCATAAAATTTCATCTCCTAATTTCAGATAGTCTGCCTTTAAAAAAAAATCAAATTCTGTTTATTTAAGAGAAATAGTGTCAGACTATTCAACATTAGTAAGAATGAGCTCTTCTCCTTTCTACCTTCAAAATTCTGTTTATATAAAACTCAGCTTCACACTCTGCAAAAGCAATGATTAATTTCTCCTGTCAGAGAAAATAAATTCCTTTTATTAAAAAAAAGTTTATGTAATTGCCAAAGCTAAACTCAAAACTTAAAAGTGTTCTAAACTATTTTTTTTCCTTTAAAACCACAGGCAAATGATGGCCCAAATATCAGCTTATTGCATATTTATGGAGAAGAAAAGTTCTGGGCTGAAATCTGTAGATTTAATGTCACTTAGACAAACATATACCCTAGCTAAAGTGCGCGGTTTTCTCACAGTAAGTCTTACTTTTCAAAATTACAGTGTGTGATTATCTCTTAAAAACGATAAAGCCTTGATTTTTATGGTTGATTAACTAGGTTATTGTAAATCACATCAGCTTTGAGCTTGGCATGTCTCCCAGAAAGCAAACTTCCCATGCTAAGCTCAAAGTTTCTTTTTCCATAACAAAGATTTGAATCCACAAAATCCCCTGAGATTTCTTGCATCCAAAGCAGACATTTCCCAGGGTTTCATATGGTTTTCTGGAAAGCTCTTGACCTAGCAAGTAGTTCCATATGCAGCACCCGAGCTAATGAAACTTCATTTCCTGTGAGTTCATCTTACTTGAGTCATTCTATTCTTTTTTTTTTTTTCCCCTCAATAATAACTGGTCTCTTGTCACCATGTTCCAGTCTGTGCCATGTTGAAGGAAGCCATGGTTATCACAGTGATAAAGTATACAACATGGTGCCTATTTTCTTTTTTCTTAAGCAATCAAGTTATCAGGACATTTATCCTTTGAGATTTGTTAGGGTACTTTGGATGGCTTTGTGGAGTGTCTGCACAGAGTGGGTGGCTGTTAGGTCTTCAGCTATCCCACGGTTAGTAGACTAACAGGACGTTGTACGAAAGACAGGTTTACAGACAATGGAAGCTCCAAGATGATAGTGGTATTTCAAACTTAAAGACATGATTAATTTTAGATGTGCTTGAAATAATCACTTAGTGTAGCAAGTGATGTTAACGTTTCACCAAAATCCTTGGGAATCCTTTCACTGTTAATTGCACCCATCCTGTGAGCCTGTGTTCTGTTGCTTCTGATAGCTGTCACCTGTGGAGACCTCTTTGGTGAACTTTTCTCAAGACCTCAGAGTCGATTGACCTATATGAGAGAGCCTGAAATGTTGGAGAGTGCATTTCCAATTCTTCTCTGAGTCCGGTCATTGTCACCTACCATGGCTGGGGACTTGAAGTGGGAATGAGTATACAAATATGCTCCCTGGTAGAGCTCTCTTCACATAATAGGCTAACACTGAGGCTTTCCTTAACACCATAGCATCGCTAAACCAGGAAATGAGTGAGTTCCGGGACAACCAGGGTTATGTAGAGAAACCCTGTCTCAAAAAACAAGAAACTAAAACTAAAAAAACAAAAAAACAAACAACAAAAAAAGAGGGTAAGTTAACGTGTAGATTACCTTAGCAACGTTTTCTCTAAATTTAGAAGAAATTTTAAATTATAATGTTTGTTTAAAATTTGGTGTTGGGTGAGGGTGAATGAAGAAAGCTCTTAGAATACACGAAGAAGGACATTTACCTGAAAACTCAATTTAATGGGTCTCATCTTAAGGCAGCGGGATTCACTTTACGGCTTTACACATTATAGAGTGTTGTGAGAAGCCCTGGATTTTAAAACACATATATCATAAAATTCGCCTCTGTTTCAGTGAACCCCTGAAACATGATCTTTTGGTTAAGAAGACGTGGAGGAGTTACAGTGCCACTTCTTCTGAGAGTGTCCCATGCTCAAAGACGACATTTGAAAGCTGTAGTGTAAAATTCACTACACAGGAAGCAGCCATGCTGAGATGCGTTTGTAGCCACAGAGCTTGCGGATGGTCCGTGGGGACCACGTACAGGCCTATTCATTCCATGATGCTCCTCATAGTGACCTGTGGCTATTTGGACTGCCACCTAAATGAGTAGCACTGTGGACCTGCTTTGTGGAAACATTGAAATGGTCAAGCCAGAGCATCTAGCTCTTCTTAGGACCTGCTTAGAAAAATTGTGAATGGCCTTAGATGGGTTTATGCCCTGAGTTTGGAATAAATAATAATTTCAAGTGAAGCAACCTCTTAGCTGCCTAGTTTCTTTCAATCGTGAAAGGTTTTTGTTGGGAATACTCTTGAGAATGTCCTGTCTTGATGATTCTCTGAAGATTAATGACTGTTAATATCTGTAGGGTTGGACACCACATAATGCATGCAACTAACTTTTAATGAGAAGGGAGGAAACTGCAAAGCCTGGAATAAAGGAATATGCCACCGGGAGCATTGCCAGATGAGATTTCGGGAAGAAAGGTCTAAGTTGATATTGTGAGAGGAATAGAGCCGTGCTATCTGTTCGCCCGTTTCAACAGAACTGCTAAGTGTTTAGGTCAGTGACTTTGGTAACCATTTGCAGGAATGAAAACGATTATAGGTAAATGGGTTGTTGACTTAATTCCAAGGAACAGATTAAAGGCTGGTACTGCGGCAGAAGCAAGAGCAAAGTAAAGTGAGTAAGAGATGGAGAGAGATTTCTCAAGAGAATTGGCAGATTTTGTGAGCAACTTGATGTGCAAGGCCAAAAGCAGGAATCGAGGTGTCAGCCAGTAGCTGAGGCACTTCACATGGCTGAGCTCAGTGCTTCCCATCACTTACCCGGTGGCTGCTGGGTATATGTTGGGGACTTGTCCTGCTTTGAGATCTCTGAGCTTCTTGAATCTGACCCTATAGCTTGGAGTCTGTCGTTAATTTTACAGTGTTCTTCACCATTATGACTTCAAATATTTATTTCTATTCTGTACTATCTTTCTTCCCTTTCCAGTGTTCTGATTATTTGAATGTTATACCTCTTAAGTGGCCATAATTCTTAGATATTCTGTTCTATTATTTCCCTACACTTACTCTTATTTTTTTAGATTAATATTATATATATATTATAATATTATATATATTATAATATTTTATATATATATGTGGGGGTTTTGCCTGCATATGAATCTGTGCACATGTTTGCTTGGTACCCAGAGAAGCAAGAAGATGACACTGGATGCCCTGGAAATGGAGGTACAGATGGCACTGAACTGTTTGTTATGTGGGTGCTGGGAATTAATTCAGGTCCTTTGGAAGGACATCCAGTGCTCTTAACTGCTGAGCTGTCTCACCAGCCCATAATTTTAATTATTAAAAAGATTATGATAGTATACATTTTGTATGCTGGGGATACATGTGCTCTGGTGTGCACGTTGAGGTCAGAGAACAACAGCAGAAGCTGTTAGTTCCCTTCTCACACCATATGGCTGTGAATCGAACTTAGGTCTTCTCCAGGCTTAGTGGCAAGGACTTTTACCCCCTGAGCTATACCATTGACCTGTCCTTTTTCAAATGTGCATTCCAGTTTGAGAAATGAGTATGCATCTACCCCAAAATTCACTCATTCTTTCCTTGGCCATATCTGGTACACTGACGGGATTACCTAAGGTATTGTTTCTGCTATGCTGGTTTCCTATTCTAGTATTTAGTTTTCATTTTGATTTGATTTGATTCTATTCTGCTTATATTATCATTTGTCTGTGCACAGCACATGCTTTTTCCATTAGGACCCTTACTGTACTAATCATTGTTACTTTAAATTTCTTTCTGAGAATTCCAACATCTGTCACATTTGCATTTGGTTAAGATGATTTCTTTGCCATTTCAGACTGGAGATACCAATATATATAACTTCTTGTAATTCTTTGCTAGAACCCATATTACATTGGATGGGTAGGAACTGTGGTAAGTGGGCCTTTTATGTGGATCTGTTTACACACTGGGCTGTGTTTAATGTTTCTTGTGACTACGGACACTGTCCCTCCTCCCATCATCCCTCTAGTGTCCTTGTTTTTATCTTGAACTTATCTAACTATTCTCTTCAGAGTGTAAGTCTTGTCTTCCAGTTGGTTCGTCTCAAAAAAAAAATCACTGTTAAATGGGTCTTTCTCACTGTTAAATGGCAGTGATCAGGCAAAGGAGAAAGAGTCCATCTAGAATTAATCTTCCTGTCAAATCTCAAGTCTTTTATCTAAAGTTCTACTTTTATTTTAAGTTAAATATATGTGTCATGGAGGCATTTGTCTGTGTGTGTCTGTGTGTGGTTATGTACATGTGAATGCAGAAGCCAGGAGAAGGTATCAGATCTCCTCAAACTGGGTTGTAAGCTGCCAGACATGGGTGCTTGGAATTGAACTCAGGGCCTCTGCAGGTATAATGATGCTCTTAGTGGCTAAGCCATCTCTCCAGCTCCCTTCAATCTCCTGTCTTTTGTAGCTCTCACATCAGTGAACTGTTAAGTGTTTATACTCTACTGAGACATGAGCATAGGAGATCTTTCCATCTTCTGATATCTTCTTCAATTTCTTTCTTCAGAGACTTTTTTTTAGTTTTTTTTTAATTTTTTATTAATTACACTCTATTCATTTTGTATCCCCCCATAAGCCCCTCCCTCCGCCCCTCCCGATCCCACCCTCCCTCCCCTTTCTGCATGCATGCCACTCCCCAAGTCCACTGATAGGGGAGGTTCTCCTCTTCTTTCTGATCTTAATCTATCAGTTCTCATCAAAAGTGGCTGCATTGTCCTCTACTGTGGCCTGATAAGGCTGCTCCCCCCTCAGGGGGAAGTGATCAATGAGCAGGCCAATCAGATTATGTCAGAGGCAGTCCCTCTTCCCATTACTATGTAACCCACTTGGACACTGCCATGGGCTACACCTGTGCAGGGGTTCCAGGTCATCTCCACGAATAGTCTTTGGTTGGAGTATGAGTCTCCTTCAGAGACTTTTTTAATACAAGTCTTTCAGTTGCTTGGTTAGAGTTACAGCAAGATACTTTATGGTTTTGTTTGTTTGTTTGTGGCTAATTTCGTTCTGAGCCCATTTGTCTTTTGTTTACAGGAGGGTTTCAGATTTTTTGGGGGGGGAGTTAATTTTTTATTCAACAACTTTGGTGATGGTGTTTATCAGTTATAGGCATTCACTGGTAGAATTTTGGGGTTCACTCATGAATACGCTCATATGATCTTCAAATAGTGATATTTTGACTTCTTCTTTCCTTGTTTGGATCCCCTTGATCTCCTTTAGTTGTGTTATTACTTTAGCAAGGACTTCAAATACTATGTTGAAGAGATACAGAGACAGTAGGTGATCTTGCCTTGTCCGTGATTTCAGTGGAATTGATTTAAGTTTCTCTTCGTTTAGTTTGATATTGGCTATAGGCCTGCTGCATATTGCATTTACTATGTTTAGGTATGTGCCTTGTATCCCTGATCTCTCTGAGACTTTAAACATGAATGGGTATACAGATTTCAGTATGTTTATCCTATATTATAGGTCTAGTTGCCTGCTACGTATGTGAGGACAGGCCTCTTCCATGTCCAGCCTCTGGCTAGTGTCCCCTGTGCCTGCCAACCTCCTCAACCTTCATTTGTCTCTTACTTCTGCCATCAATGGTGGCATTTACCATTTTATTTCTCCTGCTGATCATCACCTTCTGGTGTTGGAAGAACAAAGTGAGTCCTGATGTCTTGTCTTTTGATTTTCAGTGCCGAGGGTGATACAGTCCTTTGGATGAGGAGGCTGCCATTTGCTGGGATGCTCTGAGGCTGGAGTGTTAGGGCCGAGAGGAGGAAGCAGGCAAATATAAATGTTCCTTTGGGAAGATGGGTAGTGCAGTGTTCTCACAGCACAGTGGTTTAGTTGGCAACTAGCTAAAGCCTATCTGCAGTGCCTGCCTCAATATTGATAGATCTCAAACTATACATAATATACAAATACTTGAAGTTCAAAAATCTACAGGTATAGAACTGTGCACAGGTGATTCTCTTTATTGTTCTGTCTTAGGAAGAACAATTGCTGTTAGTTTACTAATTAAAGCATTTAGAGTTTGATTAATGTAGCTGCTGGCCCTTAAAATGTGGGATAAAGAGATTTTAAGTTACTGTGTTAATGTGTTCATTTCCCTAACAAAATCTTTGAGACAATGAATTTATAAGAGGAAAAAGCTATTTTGGCTTCAAATTTTGTAGTTTTAGTACATGGCCACTGGAGTCTATTGCCTTGGGGCCTGTAGCAAGAGAGCACATCAGAGCAAGGATATATGTGGAAAAAGCATACATCCTTCACTTTATGGTCAGGAAAGAAGAGAAGTAGGAAAGAAACAGGGTCCTCTCTGAAGGTACCATCCTGATGACAAAAAAGATTTCCCACTATACCTCACTGGTTTAATGTCCCACTATTCCCCTAACACCATGGGATGGGAACTATGCTGTGATGATCAATATTGATCCTTACTTGCTTGAACAAATTATGCTTCTTGGGCATATCTGTTTTGGTGTCTCCAGAAAGGACTAACTAAGCAAGGTGACCAACTGTGAATATGGGTAGTATGGTATAACAGCTGAGGGTCTGTATGGAACTAGAGGGTAAGTGCAAAAACCTAAACAAACAAACAAACACAAACAAAACAAAACAAAACAAAACAAAACATCCCAGTTGTACAGGCAATCTCTGCTCTTTGCTGCCAGGTCACTATGATGCCAATGTTTCTGCTTGTGTTCTGATATGCTCTCTCTGATGGACCAGGAGCCCAAATCAGTCTCTCCTAGGTTGGTTTTCTCAGGTACTTGGCACAGCAATGGAATGACTAACGTACAGTTCAATAACACGTGGACTCTGGAGGCATGTATTCTAGCCAGAGCAGGTGGTATTGCCTGTGGTGGCTGCCTCCCTTCTCATGGATTAGCGAGGCTTTAAGACCTTGCCTTACTTAGATTGTTTCCACTGAGAAAGATGTTCTTAACATCAAGTGAGTTTTTCAACCTCTTCCAAAGTGAGTCTCTGTGTACATTATCAAAGAGTATTAATCTGCCTGTAGAAAATGCCAGGTTAGCTCCTGCTAACAGTTTATGGTGTAGAAAATCTCTTGAGTAAAAAAAAAAAATTAGAGAAAATAAAATAACCATACATATAGCAAAGAAATGGAGAGGACATCTCAGGATCTGACATGTGGGGCTGCAGGAGGTTTTCTATAGAGCCTGTGTGGTTGTTTGTTTATGGCAAAGGTTTTAAAGGTGTTTCTTGTATCAGTAGAATAGAACATAAGTGGCAGAATTAAAGGATCTGTCTGTTTCTGCGCTGTTAGTGAGAGGTATGAACAGAGGACAATTTGGAAGATGGAGGATTTTGGATGCAACATTTCACTCTTAATTCTGAAAATTGAAGCTTAAAAATTGAGTGTCACTACTTTCTTTTTGGATCAGGTGTGCATGTGTGTGTACATGAGTATGTCTGTGTGTTTGGTTTGCATACATGTATACACGCACATTCATTCATGTATGTGCCTGCATATACACCTGAGTGGAAGTCTGAGGTGATGGAGTAGATGTCAGGTACTTCCTTAGCCTGTCTTTATATAGAGGCAGGGTCTTTCACTAAATCTGGATCTCTGTTTTCTCTAGTCTGTCCAGCCAGCTTGCTCTGCAGGATTCCTGACTCTCCTTCCTGTGCACAGGGACTCCAGGAGGTCCACCCATCATCCCAGCATCTCTGTGGATCCTGGGATGCAAATTCAGGTCCTCCTGCTTGTAGGGCATGTTTTACCTGGTGAACTATTTCCCCAACACAAAGTTATTTTTAAATTGAAGATTTAATTTTTAGAGTGCTCTAGGAAAATGAAAGATGTGTTGCTTCTTACGTATGCTTACGTTATCACATCCCACAAATTTCATTTATGTTTTCTTATTACTCAGGTTTGAACCTTGAAAACACTATAATCCTAGTCTGTTTAGATGTGTGCATTTTCTATTACTGAGTATTCACCACCACAATGACTTTCTTATATATTCTGATTTTGCAAGCACCCTGTTTAATGCACTCTCAGAAGTTGCAGAAGGGTTATTTTTTTAAATTTGTTAATCTTCTTTATTAATTACAATTTATTCACTTTGTATTCCAACTGTAGTCTCCTCCCTCTTCCCCTCCCAATCCTACCCTCCTTCTCTCTTCTCAACCCATACCCCTCCCTCAGTTCACTGATAGAGGAGGTCCTTCTCCCCTTCCATTTGAACCTAGCCTATTAGATCTCATTGGGCTGGCTGCATTGTCTTCCCCTGTGGCCTGGTAAGGCTGCACTCACCTGGGGGAGGGGAGTGGTGATCAAAGAGCCAGCCACTGAGTTCATGTCAGAGAGAGTCCCTGTTCCTATTACTAGGGCACCCACTTGGACACTGCGCTGTCATGGGCTACATCTGTACAGGGGTTTAGGTTATTTCCATGCATAGTAGTATTCCATGCTTGGAGTATCAGTCTCAGAAAAGATCCCTGTGACCATATTTTTAAAATTCTCTCCTTGTGGAGCTCCTGTCCCTTCCAGGTCTTTCTCTCTCTCTCTTCTTTCATAAGATTCCCTGCACTCTGTCCAAAGTTTGGCTATGCGTCTCTGCCTCTGCTTTGATACCTTGCAGGGTAGAGTCTTTCGAGGCCATCTGTGGAAGGCTCCTGTCCTGTTCCGTTTTCCCTCTCTTCCAATGTCCATCCTGTTTTCCTTTCTGAATGGAGATTGATCATTTTACCGAGGGTCCTCCTTCTTGATTAGCTTCTTTAGGTAAATTTTATACCTATGATTATCCTATATTATATATTTAATATCTACTTCTAAGTGAGTGTATACCATGTATATCTTTCTGTTTCTGGGATACCTTGCTCTGGATGATCTTTTCTAGTTCCATCCATTTGCCTGCAAATTTCATGATTTCCTTGTTTTTAATTGCTGAGTAGTATTCCATTGTGTAAATGTACCACAATTTCTGTATCCATTCCTCAACTTAGGGACATCTGGGTTGTTTCTAGCTTCTGGCTATTGCAAATAAAGCTGCTACAAACATAGTTGAGCAAATGTCCTTGTTGTATACTTGAGCATATTTTGGATATATGCCTAGGAGTGGTATAGCTGGATCTTGAGGAAGCACTATTCCTAATTGTCTGAGAAACCACCAGATTGATTTCCAAAGTTGTTGTACAAGTTTACATTCCCACCATCAATGGAGGAGGGTTCCCCTTTCTTCACATCCTCTCCAGCATGTGTTGTTATTTGAGTTTTTGATCTTAGCCATTCTGATGGGTGTAAGGTGAAATCTCAGGATCTTTTTGATTTGCATCTTTCTAATGGCTAAGGACATTGAGCATATCTTTAACTGTTTCTCTGCCATTCAATATTTTACTATTGAGAATTCTCTGTTTAGCCCTGTACTCCATTTTGTAATTGGATTACTTGGTTTGTTGCTGTTTCGCTTCTTGAGTCTGTAGGCTGTTGTTTTGTTCTGATGACAGTATCCTTTGCTTTACAGAAGTTTTTCAGTTTTATGAGGTCCCATTTATTGATTGTTGATCTTAGAGCCTATGCTGTCGGTGTTCAGGAAGTTGTCTCCTGTGCCAATGAGTTCAAGGCTCTTCTCTACTTTTTCTTCTAACAGGTCTAGTGTGTCTGGTTTTATGTTAAGGTCTTTGATCCACTTGGGCTTTAGTTTTGTGCAGGGTAATAACTGGGTTCTGGGGATGCCATATTGCTTTGTCTACTGTTGGTTGTGCTTTTATGCTGACTTCTACCCATATGGCTGTCTCAGGTGTTGGCTATTAGTTTCTGGTGCCTGCTGGAATCCTGGGGTGGGGAGAATCCCCTTGCTGGTATTCTGAAGGAGACCTCCTCAGCTTTTTGGGTATGGTCAACTTAATGGCAGTGCTTCTCAGGAATTGCCACAGCGGCCCTCAGGCATATGGACATGTGTGGTAGTCAGGGGGTCCATCCTCTCACCGGGAGAAGTCCTTGAGACAGCTTCCCTATCCCTGGATTTCTTGCTCTGAATTTAGTGATCTGCTTCTGCAGCTCTTAACACTGGTTTTGCTTGGTGTAGCCCTCTTAAAGAACCACAGAGCCCCACAGTTTTGTCAGTTTAGTTAGGGGTAACTCGTTGCACCTTGGAGCAGTATCTGGGGGCTGATCTAGTGGCTCTCAGGCTTCTGTAGGTCTGAGGTTGGAGCTCTGTGCCCCAGTACCCAAGTGGTAATCAGTGGCAGGTGAGTGCAGCACTAGCAGGAGGCTAAAGCCTGGAGCCTGCAGGATGCAGAAACCTTTTTGGAGTTAGGTGTACTGTGGCTGGAACTGATGTTTCCTCCACTGTGAGGTTTCCTCCCAACAGGGTGACCTAGTCTGTGGTGTTTTGGGGTCCACAATTTCATCTGGGATGGTGACTAGAGCACGCAGGCTCAGGTGAGTGGCTCCGTGCAGGCTACTGGACACCTGCAGGAACTGGGGAACTTTTCCCAAGAACTTTTCGTGTGTGTGTGTGTGTGTGTGTGTGTGTGTGTGTGTGTGTGTGTGTGTGT
>NW_026587216.1:36115737-36142003 GCF_907164565.1 Psammomys obesus | reverse complement strand
TGTGTGTGTGTGTGTGTGTGTGTGTGTGTGTGTGTGTGTGTGTGTGTTGGGGTTGGCTGAGTGCTCTGAGGTCAGACCTGATGTTTCCCTTACCATTGGATTTCCTCCCATCAGGGAAACCCAGTCTCTAGTGTCCTGAGGCCTACAGTCTGTCTGTGACTGTGAGTCCGGCACCTGCTGGATCCTGGGACTTTTTGCAGTGATCGTCTGGATGACCTGAGGTCAGTCCCGAATGCTTCCTTAACCATGGGGTTTTCTTTCGACTGGAAATCTCAGTCTCTGGTCTTGTGGGGCCCACAGTTCATTCTGGGCTGGTGATCAGAACACACGGGCATGTGGCTCAGGCATGGGCTGGTGACTGAGCACCTGCCGGGACCCAGGAACTCTTCCGGGGTTTAGCTGGGTGAACTGAGAAAGGACCCAACTGCTTCCCACACCGTAAGGTTTCCTTTCATCTGGTAAACACAATTATTGGTGTTTTAGGGCCCAGAGTTTAGTCTGTTGGTCGCTGTGCAGTCACTGCAGTCCTGCTCTTCAGACACAGTATCCTCCTGGTGCCGCCATCTTGAATCCTCCGCAAATGGGTTATTTATTTTCAGCGGAAAAAGTTGTAAACAGTATGATAACATTTTCATGAGTATTTGCCATTGCTAACAATTAATAGTATCTCAAGCACTTATTAAATATAAAAGATTCTTAGTTTACGTAAAAATAAATATAGAAAATATACAGTTATTTCTTAGATCACATAATTGCATTCTTGTTAAGAGGTCCACAGACTCTTTTTTTTTATAATTTTATTTTTTTTTCTTATCAGTTACATTTTATTAACTCTGTATCCCAGCTGTGTCCCGATCCCTCATTCCCTCCCAGTCCCTCCCTCCCTCATCTCCACCATGCCCCTTGCCAAGTCCACTGATAGGGGGAACCTCCTCCCCATTCATCCGATCCTGTTTTATCAGGTATCTTCAGGACTGGCTGCAAAGCTCTCCTCTGTGGCCTAACAGGACTGCTCCTCCCTTGGGGGGTGGGGAGGCCAAAGAGCCAGTCATTGAGTTCCTGTTAGAAATAGTCCTTGTTCCCCTCACTATGGGAAACCAATTGGTTACTGAGTTACCACAGGCTACATCTGAGCAGAGGTTCTAGGTTACATTCATACATGGTCCTTGGTTGCATGTCAGTCTCAGAAAAGACCCTGTGCCCAGATATATTTGGTCCTTGTGGAGCTCCTCTCCTTTCCTCATCAAACTAACTCCCCTTCTTTCTTATGATTCCCTGTACTCTGCCAAAGGTTTGGTCATGAGTCTTTGCTTTGAAAACACTGCTAGTTAGAGTTTTTCAAATGCGCTCAGTAGACTCCTGTCAATGTTTAATGTGCATCCCATCTGTCTTTCAAAACGAGGATTGATAATTTTACCCCATGTCCGCTCTCTTGATTATCTTTTTTAGGTGTATAGATTTCATTATGTTTATCATATCTTATAGGTCTATATAAGTGAGTATATACCATGTTTGTCTTTCTCCTTCTGGAATATTTCACTCAGGATGATCTTTTCTAGGTACCACCATTTGCCTGCAAATTTCATAATTTCCTCCTTTTTGATTGCTGAGTAGTATTCCATTGTGTAAAAATACCACAATTTCTGTACCCATTCCTCCGTTGATGGACATCTGGGTTGTTTCCAGGTTCTGGCTATTACAAATAAAGCTGCTATAAACATGGTTGAGCAAATATCCCTTTTGTGTACTTGAGCAAACTTTGGGTATATACCTAGCAGTGGTATAGCTGGGTCTTGAGGAAGCACTATTCCTAATTGTCTTAGAAAGCGCCAGATAGATTTCCAGAGTGGTTGAACCAGTTTACATTCCCATCAGCAGTGGAGGAGGGTTCCCCTTTCTCCACAACCTCTCCAGCATGTGTTGTCCCTTGAGTTTTTCATTTTGGCCATTCTGATGGATGTAAGGTGATATCTCAGGGTCGTTTTGATTTGCATTTCCCTGATGGCTAATGAGGATGAGCATTTCTTTAAGTGTTTCTCTGCCATTCGATATTCCTCTGTCGAAAATTCTCTGTTTAGCTCCGTTCCCCATTTTTTAATTGGATTACTTGGTTTGCTGCTTTTCAGCTTCTTTAGTTCTTTGTATATACTCGATATTAGTCCTTTGTCAGATAAAGGGTTAGTGAAGATTCTTTCCCAATATGTAGGCAGGCGTTTTGTTTTGATGACAGTGTCCTTTGCTTTACAGAAGCTTTTCAGTTTCATGAGGTCCCGTTTATTGATTGTTGCTCTTAGAGCCTGTGCTGTTGGTGTTCTGTTCAGGAAGTTGTCTCCTGTGCCAATGAGTTCTAGGCTGTTCCCCACTCTTTCTTCTAACAGATTTAGAGTATCTGGTTTTATGTTGAGGTCTTTGATCCACTTGGACTTTAGTTTTGTGCAGGGTGATAAATATAGATCTATTTTCATTTTTCTGCATGTGGACATCCAGTTGGACCAGCACCATTTGTTGAAGATGCTGTCTTTTTTCCATTGAATGGTTTTGGCTTCTTTGTCAAAAAATCGAGTATTCATAGGTGTGTGGGTTTATTTCTGGGTCTTCTATGCGGTTCCCTTGATCCTCCTTTCTGTTTTTATGCCAATACCATGCAGTTTTTATTACTATTGCTCTGTAGTACAACTTGAGATCAGGAATGGAGATACCTCCAGATGATCTGTTGTTGTACAGGATTGTTTTGGAGATTCTGAGTGTTTTGTTTCTCCATATGAAGCTGAGAATCGTTTTTCAAGGTCTGTAAAGAATTGAGTTGGTATTTTGATGGGAATTGCTTTGAATCTGTAGATTGCTTTTGGCAGGATGGCCATTTTCACAATGTTAATCCTACCAATCCATGAGCACGGGAGATCTTTCCATCTTCTGAGATCTTCTTCAATTTCTTTCTTCAGAGACTTGAAGTTTTTCTCAAACAGGTCTTTCACTTGCTTGGTTAGTGTTACCCCAAGGTACTTTATGTGGTTAGTGGCTATTGTGAAGGGTGTTGTTTCCCTAATTTCTTTCTTGGCCATTTTGTCTTTGGTATACAGGAGGGCTTCTGATTTTTTTGAGTTGATTTTGTATCCTGCCACTTTGCTGAAGGTGTTTATCAACTGGAGGAGTTCTCTGGTTGAATTCTTGGGGTCGCTCATATATACTATCATATCATCTGCGAATAGTGACACTTTGACCTCTTCCTTTCCGATTTGTATCCCCTTGATCTCCTTTAGTTGTCTTATTGCTCTGGCTAGGACTTCAAGTACTATGTTGAAGAGGTAGGGAGAGAGTGGGCAGCCTTGTCTTGTCCCTGATTTCAGTGGGATTGATTTAAGTTTCTCTCCATTGAGTTTGATGTTGGCTATAGGCTTGCTGTATATTGCCTTTACTATGTTTAGGTATGTGCCTTGTATTCCTGATCTCTCCAAGACTTTAAACATGAATGGGTGTTGGACTTTGTCAAATGCTTTTTCAGCATCTAAGGAGATGATCATGTGGTTTTTCTCCTTCAGTTTGTTTATGTGGTGGATTACATTGATGGATTTCCGTATGTTGAACCACCCTTGCATGCCTGGGATGAAGCCTACTTGGTCGTGGTGGATGATATCTTTGATGTGTTCTTGGATTCGGTTTGCAAGTATTTTATTGAGTATTTTTGCGTCAATGTTCATAAGAGAGATAGGTCTGAAGTTCTCTTTTTTGTTGGGTCTTTGTGTGGTTTAGGTATCAGGGTGACTGTTGCTTCATAGAATGAGTTTGGTAATGTACCTTCTGTTTCTATTTTGTGGAATAGTTTGAGGAGAATTGGTGTGAGCACTTCTTTGAAGGTCTGGTAGAATTCCGCACTGAAACCATCTGGCCCAGGGCTTTTTTTGGAGGGGAGACTGTGAATGATTGCTTCAATTTCCTTGGGGGATATTGGGCTGTTCAGTCTTTCTACCTGATCTTGACTTAATGTTGGAAGATGGAATCTATCAAGAAAATTGTCCATTTCATTTAGATTTTCAAATTTTGTGGCATATAGGCTTTTGTAGTATGACCTAATGATTGTTTGAATTTCCTTTGTGTCTGTAGTTATGTCACCCTTTCATCTCTGATTTTGTTGATTTGGATAGATTCTCTCTGCTTTTTAGTTAGTTTGGCTAAGGGTTTGTCTATCTTGTTGATTTTCTCAAAGAACCAGCTTTTTGTTTCATTGATTCTTTGAATAGTTTTATTTGTTTCTAATTGATTGATTTCAGCCCTGAGTTTGATTATTTCCAGCCTTCTGCTCCTCTTGGGTGTATCTGCTTCTTTTTTTTCTAGGGTTTTCAGTTGGGCCATTAAGTTGTTTGTATGTGATGTTACAAATTTCTTCTTGCAGGCACTTAGTGCTATAAATTTTCCCCTGAGCACTGCTTTCAATGTGTCCTATAAATTTGGGTATGTTGTGCCTTCATTTTCATTGAATTCTAGGAAGTCTTTAATTTCTTTCTTTATTTCTTCCTTAACCCAGCTGTCGTTGAGTAACAGGTTGTTCAGTTTCCATATGCGTGTAGGCAGTTTGTTATTTCTGTTGTTGTTGAGGTCCAGCTTAAGTCCATGGTGGTCAGATAGAATACAAGGGATTATTTCAATCTTTTTTATCTGTTGAGGCTTTCTTTATGACCAACTATATGGTCTATTTTGGAGAAGGTTCCATGTGGTGCTGAAAAGAAGGTATACTCTTTTGAGTTTGGATGAAAAGATCTGTAGACATCTATTAGGTCCATTTGATTTAGGGTCTCTGTAAGTGTTTTTATTTCCCTATTTGTTTTCTGTCTAGTTGATCTGTCCCTTGGTGAGAGTGGAGTGTTGAAGTCTCCCACTATTAGGGTTTTAGGATCAATGTGTGATTTAAGCTTTAATATTGTTTCATTTACGAATGTAGGTGCTCTTGTATTTGGGGCATAGATATTCAAAATTGTGATGTCCTCTTGGTGGATTTTTCCTTTGATGAGAATATAGTGGCCGTCCTTATCTTTTTTGATTAACTTGGGTTGAAAGTCTATTTTATTAGATATTAGGATGGCTACTCCAGCTTGTTTTCTGGAACCATTTGCTTGAAAGACATTTTTCCAGCCCTTTACTCTGAGGTAGTGTTTATCTTTGTTGCATAGGTGTGTTTCTTGGATGCAACAGAATGTTGGATCCTGTTTCCACAACCATTCTGTTAGTCTGTGTCTTTTAATTGGGGAGTTGAGTCCGTTGATGTTGATAGAAACTAGTGACCAACAATTGTTACTTATTTTAGATGTGGTGTTGGTGGTGTCACTGAGTTTCATTGCTTGTCTTCTTTTGTTTTTTTTTGTTTTGTAGTTATCTATTTCCTCTGTTTCCTTCGATGTAGTTGTTTTCTTTGGTTTGGAGTTTCCCTTCTAGTAACTTCTGTAAAGCTGGGTTACTATGTAGATATTGTTTAAATTTGGTTTTGTCTTGGAATATCTTGAATTCTCCGTCTATGTTGATTGAAAGTTTTGCTGGGTATAGTAGTCTGGGTTGGAATCTGTGGTCCCTTAAGGACTGTATGATTTCTGTCCAGGCTCTTCTGGCTTTCATAGTTTCTGTTGAGAAATCTGGTGTGATTCTGATAGGTCTACCTTCATACGTTACTTGGCCTTTTTCCCTTGCTGCTTTTAGAATTTTTTCTTTGTTTTGTAGGTTCAGTGTTTTGACTATGATGTGACGTGAAGAATTTCTTTTCTGGTCTAGTCTACTTGGTGTTCTGTAGGCCTCTTGTATGTTTATGGCCATCTCCTTCTTTAAGTTGGGAAAGTTTTCTTCTATAATTTTTTTGAAAATATTTTCCGGACCTTTGAGCCTGATGTCTTCTTTTTCTTCTACTCCTATTATTCTTAGGTTTTGTCTTTTCATGGTGTCCTTGATTTCTTGGATGTTTTGTGTTTGGAACTTTTCTGATTTTATTTTTTCTTTGAGAGACGTGTCAATTTCCGCAAGTGTATCTTCGGCTCCTGAGATTCTTTCTTTCATCTCTTGTATTCTGTTGGTGATGCTTACCTTTGTGGTGCCTGATCTTTTCTCTATGTTCTCCAGCTCCTGGTTTTTCTTTATTTGTGTTTTCTTTATTGATTCTAATTCTGTTTTCATGTCTTGCACCATTTCCTTCATCTGTTTGAATGTGGACTCCTGTTTTTCAATGATAGCTTCTATTTTTTGTCCGTTTCCTCTCTATGTATCACTAATTGTGCCTCTACTTCTTTGGGTATAATTGCCTGTATTTCTATGAGAGCTTTGTTTATTTCTTCTTTATTTGCCTTCATTTGTGTGGACATTTCTTTGAGAGCTTTGTGCATTTCTTCTCTGTTTGCCTCAATTTTCGTGGTCATTTCTCTGAGTGCACGATTTGTTTCCTCTTGGTTAGTCTCGATTTCTTTGGTTATTTCTCTGAGGGCTTTGTTCATTTCATCTCTATGGGCCTCTAATAGCTGGAGAAACATAGTTTTGAGGTCGTTTCTTGTATATCTAGTGAAATGAAGTGTCCATTGTTTTGTGGGGTTGCTGGTGAGGTCATTATTTCCTGATTTTTGTTGGGAGTGTTCTTACGTCTGCCTCTAGCCATCTGGTTATTTATAATCCTCACTGGTTGGTCCTTGAGATTGTAGTTTGGGCTATGATCGTCTCTTTCTGTTTTCTGGACTGTTTTTTCAGGAAGATGAGAGAGGTTCACTGCTTTGGGGGTGTGCACTGTGTTTTCAGTTTTGCCTAAGTAAAGAATGTGACGCTGGCGCTATTCGCGTGCGCTTTTAGGGGGCGCAGTGTGCATGCGTGGATTGTCTGACTATTGCAGTGGCCTGCAAGCCACTATTACGCAGTTCTGACTGAGATCCAGGGATTGTTTGCCTGGATTACCCTGATGGACCCGCAAGGCAGAGGCTTCAATGTCGCTATTCCAAGAATCCCTCTGATGCCCACACTAGGAGTGTGGGTGGCAGGGATCTTGTCTGGTTGCTTCTGTGGAGAGGCCCTGGGTCTGGGGCAATCTCTCCCTAGAAGGCTCACTCACTCTCTTGCAGGACCAGTTGGAATGCACAGGGGTTCCCCTTGCTCACTACTCTCAGTTTTGGTCCTCCTGCAGAAGTGCACGGGTAGGGTAACAGTCAGCTCTGTGACACTGTGGCCGCAGGACTCGGTGTCCACCTTTCCTGTGTGCTGCCTCTTTGTTCTTTCCCTCTGCCAGGAGGGGTTGTGTTGACTGGTCCCTGGGAAACACGATCGATCGCTGTTGTTTTAGGGCCCAGAGTTCAGTCTCCTGGTCGCTGCACGGAGTGTGTTGTTCTGCTTCTCAGACACGGTGTTCTCCCGGTGTCGCCATCTTGGCCCCTCCCTTCCACATACTCTTATACCTTCCAGATAAACGAATAAGATTTAATGTTCTGAATGAAAGATTCTTGAATCTGTAACATGCAGCTTCCATTGCCTCTGAACACTACTCGTAAATTTTCTGTTTAACAATTCCAGCCCCAAGAATAAGAACAGGATTAATCAACTTCCCTAAGGTTCTTCTTCTTGTTTAGCTTCTTTAGGAGTATAGATTTTAGTATGTTTATCCTATATTATATGACTAAAGCCACTTATAAGTGAGTATGTATCATGTATGTCTTTCTGCTTCTGGATCACCTCACTCAGGATGATCAAAGCAAATGGGATGGACATTAGAAGAAGGAGAAAACAGGGAACAGGACAGGAGCCTTCCACAGAAGGCCTTTGAAAGACTCTACCCTTCAGTGTATCAAAGCAGATGCTGAGATGCATAGCCAAACTTTGGGCAGAGTGCAGGGAATCTGATGAAAGAAGGGGGAGATAAAAAGACCTTGAGGGGACAGGAGCTACACAAGGAGAAAAACAGAACCAAAAAATCTGGGCCCAGGGGTCTTTTCTGAGACTGATCTTTCAAACAAGGACCATGCACAGAGGTAACCTAGACCCCTTGCTCAGATGTAACCCATGGCAGCTCAGTGTCTAAGTGTGTCTTCTAGTAAGGGGAGCAGGGGCTGTCTCTGACATGAACTCAGAAGCTGGCTCTTTGATCACCTCTCCCCCAGAGGGGTGCAGCAGCCTTACCTGGCCACAGAGGAAGACAATGCAGCCAGTCCTTTGAGACTTGATAGGTTAGGTTCAGATGGAAGGGGTGGGAGAGGACATCCCTTTTCAGTGGACTGAGGGAGGGGGCATGAGAAAAGAAGAGAGAGGGAGGGTGGGATTGAAAGGGTACAAGGGTAGGGGCTACAGCTGGGATACAAAGTAAATAAATTTTAATAGTCAAAAAATAAAAATTAAAAACAAAAAAGAATAGGAACAGGTAAAAATTATGACATGGTGCTGCTGTGTTGTGTCTAAAATGTAATGTGAACCATCCACACTCACAGCTCAGTAGGCAGCTTCTCTGAGAGTTAGTGGGCATCTTGAGAGCCCAAAGTGTTTAGAAAAGTATCTCAGCTTTACTTTTGGAAGGTAAAACAAAGCTTGAAATGATCAGGTCAGAATAATCTTTTAAATGTGTTTTACATGCTTAGGTTTTCAGTGTGTGTGTGTGTGTGTGTGTGTGTGAGAGAGAGAGAGAGAGAGAGGAAGAGAGAGAGTGAGAGGAGAGACAGAGAAAGGTCTTAATGTAAAAATTTAAGTGTCAATCAAGTAACTTAGGTGTTATGAGTAGTTGTATCAGAGTCACCATTCAATACTGATGTCCAGAGGGTTGGACAAACAGATGGCTTTCCTAAGTTCTAGATGAATAGTAGTAGTAGGCCAAGAATAAAGAATCTGGATCAGTGAGCTGAGGTTGAGCTAAGATTGAGTGAATAAGTATGGCCTAGGAGTATATGTAGGGTCCAGAGAATGATTCCAAGTATAATTCCAAAGACAGCAGTTGGAGCTAAAGCTAGAAACAGGATTTATAAAACAATTAATTCAGTGATTACATTATATCTCTAAAGATATTGGTATAGAAAATAAGTCAAGAGATAAAATTTCACTGGACCAAATTTGTTCAGAAAATCAGACAACAGGTAAATGAGCATTCATGTGTCAAGAAGTCAGTTTGTAGTCACAGGTAGGATTCCTCAAGTGCAGGAGATGCAGAGTTTAGCAACCAGGAAGCAGATAGACTCAAAAAATTGGTTTAGTTTCTTCTTAAAAGAAAAACTTGAATATAATCTAGCCTGGAATGCTTGTTAGAATATCCCAACATTTCCATGACCAACATAAAGTCACAGTGCAGCCCAAACTCTAAGAATATTTTATAGAATCTCTAAGAATCAGTATATACCCAGTGAAAGTGATTAAGTGTACTCGGGAGATCATATGACAGGAGAGAACACAGAGTAGTTAATTAGTACTTTGGACCAATGTGTAAAATTTTATGCATATGTCACCTTATCCAGGAAATTCAGTAGAGAAAGGTGTATGTGAGACGGTGAGATAGGCAGAGACTCCCCACTTCCTCCTTACTCTCCTTATCCTTTTCCCAATCAAGAAACAGTGTGCTGTGATGGATAAAACAATGTGGTTCATCTTGACACTGCCAGTCCTGGCCTTGTTAACTATTAGGAGAGACAGAGGAGGGCCAAATTTAAAAGCGAATATTCAACAATATGTTTCACTCTTCCTGTCATCCTGGAGCTGCAGTTTTGTGATATTCAGGACTTAAACTGTTCCAACGAGGGCAACAAACCGAGAGAGTTGGTGTTGTGCTTTGTAAGGTCTTCGAATACTCTACTACCCTGTCATCAGAACACTGTAAACATCCTCCTGGGAGGTCTCTTAATTCTTCTAAACCAGTGATTACCAGGCCTGGATGCAACAGAGTCATCTGAAAGGCCTGTAGAAACACAGACCACTAGGATCTCCTCCAGAGTTTCAGTGGCATGCTCCCAAGATTTTGCATCTCTAATCAGGCTCCAAATGCTGCTGCTGCCCTCTGGGAAGGAGGGTCTAAACAGTTCTAGTCTCTCTGAGAGACAGTAAGCAAAGTGGCTTCCCTCCTCACACGGTGCCCCAGAGCCCTGTTGAGTGCCTTACAGTAGTCAAAGAACCAAGAATAGCACTCCCCATAGGAAGCCAAGAGTAGAGCTGTCCACCCAGGGAGGTTTCTTGATGGATGCTGTTTCGAAAGAAAACAAGAAGACTGTGTTTGCTATTGTTTTTTTGTTTGGATTCATAGTCCTTAGGTTTTGCTTTGAAAGTTGCAGGAAACTTCAGGAGGTTCTAAGTCTGCTTTCCAGTTAATATGCATCTTAATAAGAATAATTTGAGATACTAGAGAGATGGTATATTTGCTAAGAGCCCTTGGTGCTCTTCTGGGGGACTCTGAAAAGTTTCCATCAGCTATGTCAGACAACTAACTGATCAGGGAATCTCACAATCTCTTCTTGTTACCACAAACACCTGCACACATTTGACAGCATATGAATATATGTATGTATATATATATATACATGTATATATATACACAGATATGAATGCATACATATATACACATACACACAGAGACACACAAGTTTTCAGAGAAAATGTAGTTTACCTTGAGTTAGCTTGGCTTAAAAGGTCTTTCCCTGGCCCTTTGCATAAGAGAGAGTTCAAAATCGATTGCGTAGAAGTGAGGGTTAGATCTGGAGTCACAGAGCTGCCCATGGCTCATGGTGAACTCTTTTCCTTTGGGGTCTGAGCAGTGATGCTGATATCGAAGTCTAAACTTTAGCAGAAGCTAAAACTAATGGTATTTTATTAATTATTTAACCTATTTATTGGACAGCTACTATGTGTCATATAGTATTTTAAGTTTGAGGTCGTAGCAGTGAGCATAACCAATACAACTTATGCTCTATTACAGTGATATAAAGTAAAAAGAGAAATTAGTTTTCTGTACCTGTAGATTTTGTACTTGCAGATTTGACTAATCATTGATTCAAAATGTTAGAAAAGCAATTATAACCGTACAAAACACATATTATTATTCCTCAACAAAATGATATAACTACTTTTTGCATCAGGCGTTAGAATGATCCAGAGGTGATTCAAAGTGCCCAGGAGGCTGTGTGCAAGTTATGTGCAAACGCTACATCATTCCATACAAAGGACTTGAGCAAGTGCCTGAGGTAAGGTAGGTTAGGCAGAATTACTAAATCTCTAACCTCTCAGGAAGGATTGGACTCCATTCTAGAACCCTGCTCAGAGTCATAGGTAGTTGAATTGCCAGGAGACAGGCAGTGGAAGAACATTCAGTAGGGGCTAAGATCTAGCTCATGAAGAGAAAGAAGGGACCTTTCTTTGGAAGGGACCTTTCATGGAAAGGTCTTTGGATTCCCATCCGGTCCTCATTAGTGGGGTGAGGTGCATGTTTTGCCATTGTGTAATTGTGTTAAGTTCCTACTGTCATTGCAGGAAGTTAAGAGATAGATAGGACAGCATCTTATCCCTGTGCAATTTGTAATCCATCATTTTTGGTTTCAGGAAGGATTATTTAGAAACACTGTACTTCTCAGTTGCTTTATGTAATATAGTTTATGATCCTGGGTTATCAAAAATAAGAGAAATTGCCACTCTTGGGCATAAAAACTGAATTAGTTTCACATGAAATATCAGATTAAAGTAACACAACTTTATTTGGATTCTAAAACATGCATCAATTCCATCATAAATAGTTACTGTTATACACCAGACAAAGTAAATATATTGACTTTGCCATGCTTCTTCATCGCCTCCACGCCAGGCATTGCTAGTCAACTGCAGCACCCCTTTCTTCTGATCACACTCCTGTTTTCAGAATCCTTCTCAGCCTGGAATGTGAGCAGTGTCTCTCCTTTACTTACAATTAGTACATGAGCTATGTTTGCTATTAGACAAAGTATCTTTAGATAAGCTCTAAATGTATCACTTTTGTTGTGTCATCTTATCTATAAAATAATTTGTTTCTGCAGAAATCAATCAGTTCAAGAATGTGATGATAGATACTAAAAAGCAGTTCATTTTTCTTTGTTCCTTCTCTATGTAAGAAAGGGAGAAAAGATGATTTTGAAGATGCGAGATGAAGGCAGCAGATTTCCTTTTTTTCAGACTCAGTTCTAGCACTTCCAA
Source organism: Psammomys obesus (assembly GCF_907164565.1). Taxonomy (NCBI): domain Eukaryota; kingdom Metazoa; phylum Chordata; class Mammalia; order Rodentia; family Muridae; genus Psammomys; species Psammomys obesus. The sequence goes on along the minus strand of NW_026587216.1, from coordinate 36,129,868 downwards.
ACAACTTCAAAGAAAAAAGTCAGCTTTAAAATCTTTCTCGTATTCTAAGTGGAATAGTCCAAGATAGTTAAAACAGTTTGCCTTGATCATATAACTTCTGGTGAGGAAAGAAGGCTCTATTTTAAAACTTGGATCTTTTTGCTACTCTTCAGTTCTACTTTGGACTAATACACCATATATTATATAATACATTTAGCCCATTCACTTATTCATAGTAATAAATACATTCACCTACATAAAAGCTAATTTTCTCACCATCTCAAAAAATAGGCTTTACCAGGCACTAGATGTCATAGTTAAAGAAAGAGAAAGTTGATTTGGGAAAACTGCTCCTAAAGTAAAAGATGTAAGCCTGAAGCAAGAGTACAATAACTAAAGAAATACAAAGAATTATCCTACTTTTTGTTTCTAGTTGTAAGATCTTATTTTCCAATCAGTGTTACTCTCAAGAGGAAGAGGATCCAGGCAATCCTGATGAGACTTGACAAGCTATGGGAAGATGGAAGAGGAGGAGAACTCGCCCTTACAGTGGACTAGAAGAAGGGAATAGGGGGAAAGAGAGTAGGAGGGTGGGACTGGGTGAAGTTGAGGGAGGGGGCTTAAATCAGGATATATAATGAATAAATTGTAAAAATAAAATAAAATAAAAATCAGAACTATTTAAAAAAGAATAATTTGAGAGTTGAATTTACAAAGAAACATTTCCCTGAAGTTTTAGGCTCTTATTTCACAATCATTATTGCTTCTTCAAAGCTGTTTGAGTATGGAGCTGCCTTGAATGCACAGACAAATTGCAGAGGCTTGCTGTTTGTCTCTCCTGTCTTCGGATTGCTTTTGTGTGTGTATCTGGTCTGCTGACACAAAGTGACGGTGGAGAGTTGAGCTTCAATTAAATCAATATCCTCTGCACTGTGGCTCTAAACTTCTGTTTGAAGTACAAGAATCTATTACCTTCTTGACTGTGTATTCCTTCCTCTGAAAGTGTGTTTCTCACAGGAATTACTAGAAGCGTGATCTGAGTTCTGTATTCCTGCTTTATTTTTCTCATTGTAAGTAAAACAACAAAGAATTAGAGTTTACTGGTGAATTAGCTCCTGTTTTCTTTTTCCTCTAAGAAGTAAAGCTGATGGTATGTGCATATGCATGGAGGGAACTGACCTAAATAGGAAGTAAGTGATGTCTAGAAGAAGCATATTATCTGGTTGATAAAACTGTTTCCTGCGAGGATATAGGTTATAACTCCAAAACGTCTGTGGGTTTATATTGGAATTGAAGAGTGAAGTAAATGTTTGGCATGATGGAATCCAGATTTCTCACCGTGGAGTAGAAAACTGCAGTGTGTAAGAAGAGGAATGCCAGTGGAGTAAAGGGTGCACGTTGGAGAGTGTGAACTCATGTCAGCAGGACATAGATACAGACGGTTGTGTAGAAACTGTGGCCAGCTTTATGTCTTTGCCCTGACAGCCGGAACGCAGTTACAGCCCTCAGAGCACAAAGCACAGCTACATCACAAGTTTTAGGTTCCAATTGTGTTCTCGAAAATTGAACTTCCTGAAGAGAAAGGTGACTCGAATAGAAGATTCTTCTCTCGTTAGAAAATCTGAAAGAGCTAAGATGGAGCACATATTGACAGGCAGGTCAAAGGGGCACAGGTGCAGGGAAGAGTATTCCTCTTGTGCAAAGCTATAACAATCCAAGGAACACAACTACAGAGTACTGGATTCCAACTGGAAGTCTAAAGTAATAAACCTTGAGTTCTCAGCGAGATACGTAAACTACATGGACTAGACTGATGAGGAAATTTCCTGTTGAGTTTAAGACATTTGACACAACACGTTTTCCTCATAACTGCCCACACTTAACATGTGGGGTGTGTCTAATGTTTTTCCTCCTGAAGAATACAGCTTGGAAAGGGAATTGGAGCCCCTGGAAAGGGAGAAACCTGACAAACACACACTGAGTGTGCAAATTCAACATCTTCACTGAAAAATTATGTTGTTAGGTAACACGCCAAATTTCTAACCACAATCTCGAAAGTGTTAAGGTAAAGTAAGCCTGCTGTAGTATCACATGCCTGTAATTTTTAAAATTTTTTTTAGGTATTTTTCCTAATTATTATTATTATTATTTATTACAATTTATTCAAATTGTATCCAGGCTGTGCCCCCTCCCTTGTCTCCTCCCTATACCTTTATCCCTCCCTCTTCTTCCTTTATGCCCCTTCCCTAGTCCACTGACAGGAGAGGCCCTCCTCCCCTTCTATCTGACCCTAGCCTATGAGGTCTTAGGACTGGTTGCATTGTCTTCCTCTATGGCCTGGCAAAGCTGCACCCCCAGGGGGAGGTGATCAAAGAGCTGGCCACTGAGTCTAAGTCAGAGACAGCTCCCCTTATTAGAGAATCCATTGGAGACAATCTATGCGGTACATTTGAGCTTGGGTTTTTGGTCCTTTATGCATGGTCCTTGGTTGGGGTATCAGTCTCTCCAGGGCCCCAGGGCTAAGGTTTCTTTTTTGTTTTGTTTTGTTTTGTTTTGTTTGTTTTTTGGCTCTGTTGGTCTCCTTTTGGAACTCCTGTCTTCTCCAGGTCTTTCCATCTCCCACTTGTTTCCTAAGATTCCCTGTACTCAGAGCAAAGTTTGGCTATGAGTCTCAGCCTCTGGTTCCATACCTCAATCAGTAGAGTCTTTCAGAAGCTCTCTGTGGAAGGCTCCATTTGTGTTCCCTGTCTTCTCCTGCTTCTGATGTCTATTGCATTTGCTTCTGAATGAGGATTGAGCATCTTCCCTAGAATTTTCCTTGTTGTTTAGCTTCTTTAGGAGTATAGATTTTGGTATGTTTATCTTACATTATATGTCTAATAACCATGTATGAGTGAGTATACACAATGTGTGCCTTTCTGCTTCTGGGTTACCTCACTCAGGATGAACTTTTCTATAATTTTAACATTCAAGAAGCAGAGGCAAGAGGAGCCTGGGCTGCAGAGTGATCGCTTGTCTCAACAAGCAAATAAACAAAGAAAACCACCACAAATCCCCAAACAACAAACAAACAAACAAATGCAGTGGGAAAATTTCTGTGAGGCTAACTAAGAGGAGTTCGAAATAGAGAAAGTGTCACAGCCACAGGACACCTGAGGAAAGAAGCTGGCTAAATGCAGCATGGAGGCCTGGAGGTGATGTGAGCACTAAGGAAGGCTGAATTAAGTGTTTTAATTTAATCAAGGCTTTTAGTTAACAACAACGTTATCAGCATTTGCTTTTTAAAGAAAATGCGCCACATTAATATGTTGGTAATGGTGGAAACTGGGTGTGAGTTAATGACACTGTGTAACATCTTTGTTATTTTTCTGTAATTTAAAAATTGTATTAAAATAAAAACATTATTTTTAAAACAACTGCAAAACCAACTAATATATTTTATGAAACATATTTTATCAGATACATTTTATCAAATTTGCAAAACAAACTAATATATTTTATTGAGCTTAGATAGTCTTCCTGTTTTTGTGTGCTTTGTTAACATAATTGGTAAACTACAAGAATTGAACTAGAACAGAACCTCTAATTTACTACTGAAGGCTGTGTCTGACTGTATTTTCTGTCTTCTGCAAAGTAGAACATTTTAAACTGAAGGCTAGCACCAAGAGGAGTATTGTACAGAAAACAATACAAAAATACCGTGCTGTTTTCAAGCCACTGCTGCTAAACATGTTGTCCCTGAATATAAATCTAACGTACTATAATCCAAAGTGAGAACTGAGTATATAAAGAATACTCAGTATATGCTCAGTAAATAAATGCCTAGTATTTTGGGTTAGTCCCCTATAGCTATGGAATTTAAACTGGCAAAGTACATGCTTACAAATATCAGAGCAAAAGTACATAATTTTAGCTGGTCTTTGCTACTTTGTGGGTTCTTTTTTCCACCTCCCCCTACCCCTGGTTCACCACCTAACTCTACATAGGAGAGAAAGAAGGATAGGGAGGGGGAGAGAGAGAGAGAGATCCTTGAGTCTAATTCCTTTTCTTTTGTTTCTTCTTTGAATACAGCTACTACCAAGCTGCAAACAGCCTCCCCAACCGACCAACAACCACCAGACTGCCCTCACGTTTCAATACCCTCTGAGAAGCTTCCAGAATCCCAGCCGTCACACAATTTACACAGTCACAGAAACTATCTGCAGCTGGCAAAACCACATCTCTGCTAAAGCAGGAGACAAATCATACTGGGCTGCTCTGGATAGTCCAGACATCCCTACCCCTGGGATTGAAATGAAAGCACATTCTTATATTCCTGGGCTTTTAAAAGAAACCAAAATTTCAGAATTCTCACTACACTTCATAATGGTTAATGGAGCTAATTGACACACATGAGATTTATGACAGTCGTGAGGAGAGCAATCCTGCACTTCTGTAAGCACTGTTGAAAGATTGTCTTTTGAGAGATCGTGCAACACATTATTTTCTTAAAGTGCAATCTCAGTATTTTATTATTAAATACACAAACCAGGCTTCAAGATTCTTTTTTCCATACCTGTTAATTTTGCAGTATTTTGTAAGATCACGTCCACTCTACCCAGAAAAGTACAGGGTTGCAATTTAAGGCCCACTGAAGTTTGCCAAGTAGATCTTGACAGTGTTGTTCCATCAATATTTTACTGAGAGTGAAAAAGGAGCACAAAATTGTTGTCTTTATTCTCTCCAGAGCCCAGCAATCTATTGCTGTGCTCCAAGGAAAGTCTGGATTCTTCTACAGAACACAGCATTCTGAAACCTTTGAGAAGACTTCACTGCCGTCTGCCCTTTTACTTATGCTTTAATAAAAGTCTGTTTGTCAGTCTACAGTTCGGGATATGGAGGGGCAAAGCTCAGTGAATAATGGTCCCTCTCACTGCACTCTCTTTTGACCTCAGATGAATACATATGATGTTGACATCTGGCTAACCAGAAGTGAAGGCCACCTGTGAGATGCTGTGTGTGGCACTTCATATAGACACCCTGCATGCCATGTCTCAAGTTTGGATGGGCCCAGGCCTGCCTCAGGTCAGAACCCTCATTTGGTAAATGCATACTTGGTTGGAATTATGTTTTCCTAGGATTTTCCCGCGCCAATTCTACAGCTTTCTTTCCTCCTTGAGTTCAGATGTTCTCAAAATATGAATCTAGATGGAAGAATCATAAGCCTTTCTGCCTTTGTGAGCATTTGGGAAGGAATTATGAACACAGCTGATGACAAGTCAATGGATATAGACAGTTAGCAGTTTTAGTAGCGTTGTTTTCAAATGCTTATGTGAAGTTGTCCTATCATCTCCACATGTACACGTCAGCACATACACATATGCACATATATGAATTTAAAAAGATCTAGATAAGAAGTAGTCATATTAATTTTTCCTGTTTTGGGAGAAAATTCAATACAACTCTTTTTTTTTTTTTTTTTTTAGGCTAGCCTCCAATTTACTATGTGTCTGAGGATTACCTTAAACTTTGAATTTTCATGCTTCTACCTCTGGAGGGGAGCACTAGGATTACAGGAGTGTGGTAAGGGGGATCAGTCCCAAGGCTGTATGCATTCTAAGTCAGCTGACTATCAACCTAATTGCATCCTACCGCCTAATACAAAACCTTATTCTTAAACTGTGGCGACTCCGTATCCTCCTGGCAAGACGTTGCCTCTAAGGGAAAGATGACAGCTGAACATTAATCACTACTGATGTCTATGGTATATACCTTAATAATTTTCAGTTGACGCCTGTCAGAGTACAGTCCAGGGACGGAGTCCTGGGAAGGGAATTCTGAGCGCTTGTGAGAACAATCCAAGAAAACAAGACAAAGCTCTTGTGACCTCAGTTTCTTCAAAACCTTTTTTAAAATGTGTTTTCCTGCTTCTCCCAAGTAAATGGACAGGAGTTGGTTTACTTCAGATTATTCATTATTGTTTGCTATTGTTATTCAATTAAATGTAGGCTTCTGAGACAAGGGAACATCCACTGAGGAAATGCCTCCCGAAGATCAGGCTGATAAGGTAAGCCTAATAGTGATTGATGGGAAAGGGCCCAGCCCATTATGGGTGTGCCATCCCTGGCATGGTGGTCCTAGGTTCTATAAGAAAGCTGACTGAGGAAGCCATGGGGAGCAAGCCAGTAAGTAGCATCCTCCGTGGCCTCTGCATCACCTCTTGTCTCCAGGTTTCTGCCCTGTTTTGAGTTTGAACAGTGATCCAGAAATGTAAGCTGAATAAACCCTTTCCTCCCCAAGTTGCCTTGGTCAGGGTGTTACATGACAGCAGTAGTAATTCAAACTAAGTCTGGCTATCAACACAGCCAGAGAAATAATTTTCTGAGCAAAGAAGATGAGGTCACACGTTCTTAGATCTCGTATCTCTGTGTTCTACTGTATCCTAGTGGCTTAGTGTATGCGACATAGTTGTATTAATTTTCTGTCACTCTTGGAACAAAGTAAATAAAACAAACTTAGTGTCTTACAGTAACACAAATGTGTCCTCTCAAAAGTCTGGAGGCATCCTGATCAGTATCACGGGGCCCAGGCAAGTGTGGCAGGACAGTTCTTCTGGAAACTGAGGAGCACCTGCTCCTTGTTCTTCCCAGCCTCTAGACACACCTGGTGTCCTGGTGACGTTTCCTGTGCCACAGTTTAAGGTGTCATTCTTATACCTTAAGTCAAATAAATTCAGATTCAATAAGGAAGACACTGAGGAAACACAGCCTCCCTAGAACATGTTAACTGGACTGGAGTATTTACATGATTCTTTAATTATTGTTACATGATATTATTTTTTGGAAAAATTTTGTAAAATTGTAAAAATATTTTTACATCATCTTTGATTTATCACATCATATATTAAGCTCGATAGATATTTGAGGTTCTTACGTCCACCACAACCTGAGTAATCTGTGAAGGTAAACATTTATATTACTTTATAATGTGGGAAAACAGATTATACTTTCTGAGTGCAACATGGTCAGCATTAGGTAATCTGGAAATTCCCATGGCTAATGCACTTGTCTTCATTTTCCATTTTGTATTTGGTATGTGTCTGAGCTCAGGTTTGAAATACAAGCCATTAAAAAGCAGGTCGGCATCTGTGAGACATGAGAGCAGTTATGATATAGTAATTTCTGTGAAAGATAAAGATAATTTATCTTACAGTGATTGGAGGTCCACCGCCTCGTAGGGCAAGCTCTCAAATCACTTCCAACCTTAGCAGTCGTATTAAATGAAACCATGCTTGCCTTCCTTCCTCCTGATTAAAAACTGACTGAAGAACAGTAACTTTTTAAAAAACATAAATGCTCTCAAGGGGAGAAAAAGCACGACAGAATCAGGCCCTTTCCTAAAACTTGCCTTGGTGTTTACTGACATCTTTTAGGTGAGTCATTTACACTCTGAACATCAGTTTTGTCATCTGTAGAGCAATGTTAATGGAAATAACTGCACTGTGTTTGGAGGGCTAAAAATAAAACTTTGTTTGCCGAGCAGGTTGGTATGTGACATATCTCAGAATGTGTTGCTAATTTCCTGTTGTTACTGGAACCAACAATCACAAACTCAGCGGCTTAAAGCAATATAGATGTGCCAGTTCAGTGCAGAGTAAGAGTTTGTGCTCAGGAACCAATGTTAATTTTTATTAACACATTTACTATTACTACAATCTCTTATTACTTCTACAACTATTTCTATTGATTTCCAGGAAAAAAAAATGTGTGCACTCAATACTTTGTTTATTGAAATTGATTTTTAAGTACAGTGTCTTTTCCTTACGATATATTCTTTATTTACATATGTAGACAAAAGAACATGAAAGCACGCTTGGCACCATGGCGCCAAACCCATCCCCAGGTCTACTGATCATAATATGTACACATGTCTTTCCAGTCACGCCTTCAGCACTGGCTGGGCTTTCTGAGACAGAAAATGTTATTTCATTGTCTCAGACCAGAAATTTATTTTCTTTGGTGGATGGAAGCCAGATTTTAAGCCATCAGCACGTTGGTTTCTTCCAAGGTCTTTCTCCTCTGCTGGCTGGTTGATAACCACTTTTTCTCCAAAGGACCTATGTTTTCACTTTGTGTATGTCTGTGTCTCAGGGTCCTCTCCATAAATCCTGTTGGATTAACCATGACTTTAATTACTTAATTTTACCTAATCATCTCTCTGTGAGGATCCAATCTCAAAATATAGTAACATTCCAAGGTACTGGGGTATAAGACTTTAATATATGATTTTTTTTTTCTGGTGTGGCAAAACAAACCTGAGGTCTTGTGCATTTAGGCAAGCATTCTCTCAGTGAACTACACCCACAACAAAGCCTTACTCTAAATTTTGAGGAAGTAAAATTCAGTCCATATCAATTTCTAAGGACTGAATGCATACGAGAACTGAGGAGACATATCCCATCAGAGGAAGGATGTATGTCTCAGGCAGAATTCTGTTCTCTGATAGGGCAAGGAGTGGGAAGGATGAGTTTGGGAACATTTCTAGAATATATCTGGCTATAGTTGCCAATCAGGAATAGCTCTCTAAGCTGACTGGACAGGTCTAGTCACATGACTTCTCTATTAGATAGTGAGATAGAATTTTGTGATTTGTCTTAATGTTTTTCTTTTTGCTATCAATTAGTTTATACCTTATTGCAAACTACCCTGAATTATCATATTTGATGTGAATTTGTAATAACTGTCTTGGATTTGATTGGATGTTTTCAACAGGAGAATGAATAAAGAAAATGTGGTACATTTATACAATGGACTCATCCATTAACAAAATGAAAATTTGAAATTCACAGGTAAAGCATAGAACTAAAAAAAAAAAAAACCATTATGCATGAAGTAATCTAGATCTAAGAAGGCAAATATTATATGTACTTGCTTATAGGTGAATGTTTGCTGTTAAGTCAATAATAACCAAGTTTCAATGTATAGAAGCACAAAAGTTAGGTATAGAGTAAGGAAATAGGGGGACAGATAGATATCCCTTGGAAAGGGAAATAGAATAGACAATTATATATGGAAGTAGGGGACTGGAATGGAAAGGTCAAATTGGGAAGGCGAGGGAACAAGGGACAGTGGAATAAGGAAGGGAATATGGGGAGAGACAGCTAAACTTAAGGTCCATTTGAGGGGTAGTGTGAGACCTAATTCAGTAAAAGTTTCCTAAAATATGTACATATACATGAAGGGAATCCAAATGAAATCACCAAATAATGGGGAGTCAGAGTTCAAAACTAGCCATCTCTCAAATGAAGCTTCCAGTACTAGGACTGGATTACATCCAATTGAGTTGTTAATCAAAGAGGTCCCCTGGGAATCTCTAACCACCCCACATGTTGCCAATACTATAAGTTGCTTTCTGTGAACTGATAGTAGGGTCCTAATGCTAACGACAATACCCAAAAAACTCATTGAACACACAGAAGTGTAGTGGAAGTTTTGTTTTTTTAAAAAACTCAGTTATGTTATATAAAAAATTTTTTTGTTGTTAAAGGAGGCTGCTTTAGATTGTCCATATCAGCAGACTATTTGCTCTGAGAGGGGTGTGACCTTTGACAGCTGTAGACAGTTTAATTCTGGGGACTCTTACAGGGTATAAATGCCAAAGCCTGGGGAGGAGGGTAGGTCAAAAGAAGCATGTGGCTGCTGCTCCTCCCCTCCCACCCAGACTGCTCCTGGTTGCTATCGTGGCAGTTTGTGTAGAAGAAGTAGTTGGAGATATACTGAAACAAAGATCGGGCCTGCCTCAAGGGACCTGATGACCCTAACCAGCAGGAAGTAGCTAAAGATGACTGTGTCTCCTCTCCCTTCTAACCTTTCTCACCTACCTAGTGTTGGAGATTTAGAAGGGATTAGGGTTGGAGGAATTGGGTAAGGGAAGTAGAGGCATTAAGAAACCCCAATAAAATAGATAAAACATAGTGTGAACCGAGAAGTTGAGCTATTGCCCACCTAGGGCCTTCCTCCCTATGAAAGTACTTGCCATGCTACCAAAAAGAAATGTAAACACCAAGCCAGCCACAAACCTTTTGGTATACAATAGTGTCCTGCCTGCAAGATAAGTTACTGAAAGGGTCCATATTGGCATTCTGTGGGAATAACCAACAAAATCTGATATAATTTAAATCCCATTCCAAACTGTCATTGGAGGAGAGCTAGGGAGCTGTCCTTGCCCATCACCTGGCCATTTTGAGAGCTGGTCCCAAGAGTGTGCACAGGAGAGTTAGAGGGATAACAACTCAGCTATCTAGGCCCAGATTCAGGGCTTTGAGTTCACTTACTCCAACATCTTCCTCATCTATGAAGTGGATGGTCTTGTAGAACCAAAACTGGAGGATCTCCAAGACTCAGGGCAACAGCAATATCTCTAAGATTCTCCATAGAGAATCTTATTGATGAGACTCAGTACTGGTGGTGTTGCACAAGCCAGAAGCCATGAACTAGACTAATGACTCAATGCAATGAACATTGACAAATAAAACTGTTTGGGCAAAAGGTTGTACTGTGTGTGATACACTATGACTTCCAATGCCACTACTACAAATGAATGTGTGATGGAGAGTTGGGAAAGAAGAAGAGCAGAATGACACATGCACAGAGGACTGTGGCTGATAGAGGGGCAAGGCATTGTCCAGATGTTTCAGTGAGGTGGTTTTTGTTTAGTTTTGTTTGCTTGTTTTTTTTTGTCTTTCTTTTCTAATTTTTATTTTTTTATTTTCTTTTGTGGGTGAGACACAAGGACAGAGGGCAGATTTGGAAGGACTGGGAAATGAGTGGGATTTCGCTGCATGAAGTGAAATTTCAAAGATTCAATAAGAATTATGTAAATAAATAAATATAGAAGTAAATAGAGCCCATTCCATAAGATGGAACAGACACCTGATGCTGAGTGACCAAAAACCTGAGACTAGATATGCCAGGGACCTAAGATAAAACTAAATGCTACTGTTCTAAAACAAACAAACAAACAAACAAAACCACAAAATGACAAAACCCATAGCAATAAAATGACTCCTAATGACATTCTGATGTACTTATAGATCAGTGACTTGGTCAGCCATCCTTAGAGAAGTTTCCTTCTGCTGCAAATAGGTAGTAACAAATACTGAGACCCAAAGCTAGACATTGTGCAAAGTGTGAAACCTTGGGACACTCAGCCCACTAAGGGATGGAGAGACTCCTGGTCCTTCAACTGTTGTGATTAAATTCTACCCCTGAAGATGTGGGTTCCCTAACTTCCATCAATCCTGATCTAATACTGCCTTACCTTTCTAAGTTCTGGGGCTTCAGGTTTTCTACCTAACTGCATTATTGCTTTTTATGCTTCACTGTAGAAGTTCTTTGAAAACTACTTTGCATAAAACATTGAAAATGATTTACTAACAGTTTTGGCGACTCACTGTGTCTTTTAAAGCCTGTTTTCTTTAATTTTCTTAGAGCCGAACAAGTCTTTACAAGATGCTATAATGTTATGGGGTACATGAAGAGAACTCCTCTCCCCCATGAGGCCTGAATAAATCCAATGAAGGCTTTATGTGCTGCTGGCCAGACTGTCCCAAGCAGAAGAGTGCGAAGCAGCTTCCACCTCCAGTTGGTTCGAGTTTTTAAGAGCAATCGTGACATATACAGAAAGGCAGCTCTGGACCCCAGCAGCAAGCAGGCCTTGTTTATCTAAGTGGAGAGATAACAGTGAAATGGTTATGCAGTTAACCTTCAGAGCAGGGTCACATTGTATAGGAATTTAGGGCTGGTCCAGAGACCAGTTTATTTAGGAGTTTATGGCTGGTCTAAGAGACCAGAGCCCAATTTTACCCAAGATAATGTTAACACTGAAAGTATTCTTAGGAACACTTTTATGAGATGACAGAACTGTAGTTCAATAACCTACTGCAGCAATTTTCGATTTTGAACTAAGCAGAAATCTTTTTACTCCAGCTTGTAACATTTCTTTGAATTAGTGAAAGGCATAAAAATGCTGCAATATCATGTTTCTGTTGTACATGTATAACTGACCAGGTCCACACGAGTATAACAAACAGCTTTAAGATTCAGTGGTGTGAATGTTGAGTTTCGCCTGTGCTACCCGCTCTTCTGGTTCAGTAGGGGCTCCTGTCAGTGTGAAAACTCTAGAGCATGGGTTAAAATGGCCACTCTGTTGAACCATGTGTCTCAACACGTCTCCTCCAAAGCTTTCCCAGTCTTTTTATTCAATAGGTTTTGTAGAGTTCAATCAGCTGGGACTTTGACCTCCATCACGGACCTACATGAAAAGGAAGTGACTAGAGCTGAATGAACTCTGTAAAAGCTATTGAATAAGGAGACGGATGAAGCTTTGGGCGGATGGACTTTTTGAGGCACTAGGAGAAGGGCAGCCCTAGTGATCGTATCGAAGCTCTGTACCTCAGACACAGCAAGCCTTGTGCTCCCACTTCATCATTCCCTCGTTGTCTTCTTTGCTATAAACCTCTAAATACAGGAACTTGTCCCCCAGAACTCTGTGAGCTTTTTCAACAAATTACTGTACTTAGGGATTGGGTCATGAAGAACGCTAATAATTTATGGTCCACTGATCAGAAAACACAACAATATTAGACCTTAGGGTCACCATCTAAAGTGGGGAAAAGCTTGTGGGACTGAGCTTTTAAACTGGGGGTGGGGGAGTGTCTGTGTTAGCTATGGGTAGTCAGAGCCAGAACTGAGATAAATTAGAGGACAGGTAGATACAGTTGGCAAATTGAAGAAATGGGTTATCGTCAGAGAAAATAATCCACATGGTAACCCATGAGCTAGTTCTTAAATACCTTAATGGAAGTGGGAGATGTTGCTATGTCCTACTTTTTATTGTCAATGCAAATTCTGTGGTTATAGTTCAGTGCAGTGGAATGAGGGAAACAACTCTTTTGTAGGAGTTGTTTCTTGCTGGTATTAATACAGTTGATCAGACCTTAGGATTTATTTTTAAAATACCTAAAATTATATTCTTCTTCCTTTGGTGGATGCAAGCATCAGGGTGATTTTAAAGGCAAACTATAGCTATACGTCATTTTTATGGCATAGTAATTCTTCAACTTTGAGTCACACGCTGTTTTCTTTGAAATCTAGTCATACAATCTTTTAATTACGTAGTGTACGTTAGGGTACAGTGAAGCTAAGAAACTGTACCCCTCTATGGATAGAAAGAGAGGCTTATTGGGGATCAGAGAGAAGAAAAAGGACAAAAGGCAAGATTTTACATGACATGAAGAGGGTTCCCGGAGTCTGGGGAAGGGAAGTGTCTTTGAGCTGATACAGGCTGTTTCAACTGACCTTGGCGGGAGAAGTAAGGGAGGTTCTTGGTAAACAGAAACCCACCTTAAGCTTTTGTTTATCCTGGCCGAGGTACTTATGTTTAGGGCATTGTCAGAACTGCCATTTTGAAGGTGGGAAGTTGGGCTGCTTTGGACCTAACATATAGTATGCCATATGATTTCTCCTTCTGTCTTTCTATAATAAAAGTCTAATTCTCTAGGCAGTTGGATAGCCAGCATATGAAATGAGCTAGATTTCCAAAGAAAATGTTATTGTTTTATATTGTTTACAATATTCTTGTTTCCTTATGAAATTATACAAATGGTCAATAATAAAAAAATAACATCTCAGTTCATGAAGGCAAATTATGAGATACAAAGTTGAATTTTTGTCTCCATTAAAGTTCTGGTTTTCTTTATAAGTCATTCATTTGTCTCCTGCCAAGCTGGCATTTAAGATACATCTGAGCTTTGGGGCAAAGGATAACTTTTGGGAGCTGTGGAGTACAGCATCTACTGACTTTATCGGGGTGTCAGTGGAGGCTGGTTCCCTACTCGCCTCCAGTGTGCAGAGTCTGTATTGTGTGAGCACATGGCTTTGGCTAGTGAGGCTCCTCATCTCTTTGTTAACATTGCTCTCCCTGCTTTATGCCTCCTTCCAATCCCTGCATGCCATTACTTTTTGGCCACTGAGCTGATACCCTGTCTGCAGTCTCATCGTGTTGACCCCTGTCAATCTCTATGGCCAGACGCTTAGTGTTTTTATCTATCTATCTATCTATCTATCTATCTATCTATCTATCTATCTATCTATCTATCTATCTATCTATCTAT
>NW_026587216.1:36071493-36115727 GCF_907164565.1 Psammomys obesus | reverse complement strand
TATCTATCTATCTATCTATCTATCTATCTATCTATCTATCTATCTATTCATCTATCTATCTATCTATCTATCTATCTATCTATCTATCTATCTATCTATCTATCTATTGGCTTATCCTGTAAGAAATTGAAGAAAGGCAATTGAAGAAAGCAAGATCTATATTTTTCCTTTGGAGCAGAAATCTGTTCACTTAGTGAGTGAAGACCTCCTTTTAAATGGGAACCACTTAGAACCCCAAGAAGCTGAACAAACATTTTTTTCTTAATAAATTTAAATTTATTCATTTATTTATTTTACATCCCATTCACAGCTCCCTTCTCCCTCCTCTCCCCCTGCCCAGTCCCATCCTCCTACCCTCTTTACTTTCTCTACTCAGAAAAGAGGAGCCCCTTCTTTAACAAACCCACCTCAGCCCATCAAGTCACATCAGGACATACTATAGTATCCTCTACTGAGGCCAGGGCAGCCCAGCCAGGGGAAAGTGATCCAAAAGCAGGCAACAGAGTCCACATCAGATACAAACCATGTACCCCTTGTTGCTAGGGACCCACATGAGTACCATGATTGGGAAAATACATTTGAACAGCTCATGCTGCACCTCCTTGGTTTTCCTCCACCAATCTCTGGGTATTAGAAAAGAGCTTTTTTCCCCCCCCTTTTATTTCCCCAAAGCCACATCTTACTTTTATAACAGAGAACCAAGTTTAGAGTCTCCACCTCTTGGGCAGAAATAAAAGCTCTGAGCTATATAGAACACAAGTGAATGGGTTGTCGGTTCCACAGGAAATGGACTATAGGGAAGACAAAGATTAGAAAGCGTGCTCCGTTTTCAATGTGCCAAGCACTCAAGTTTGGTATGCTTTTGTGCAGTCTTATGAACATTAGAAGCTGAGCACTGCTTTGTTTTTTTCTCCTTCATTCTTTCTATAATGCATTTTAATCTCCTAAGCATTGGATGACTATCAAAGGTCATGAAGAGAAAAAAGACAAAAAGGAAAACTCTGAACTCCAAAGTGTTCTAATTACATTCATTCTCTCTGTTTTACGCATATTTCTTTAAATATACATTAGTGCCACAAAGCAAATACATAAATCTGTAGCTACTATAAACCCAAAGAAAACAATACATTTTAATGATTCATCTGGCCCCTGACACACAACTGCTCTGAGTGCTTATGCATGTAAATGTGCATGAACCTACACATTTACACTGATTCAAGTCACTCAACCAAGAGATAATAATCCCTATTTATAACAAAATCAGCCTGCACAAATTTTCATTCTTATCCATGATCGGGAAGCCAAAAGTATTCATTTTCCCAAACAGATATCTGCTCAGTAAGTATGAATGAACAAACATGACTTGATTATGCTCCTGTCCAATCATGAAGTAAAGTATAGGTTTGTTCAGAAGGGGGAATTTGAAAATGATTTGAGTAAAATGATAAGCAACAAGGAGGAAATGAACCACACAAAACAGAAGGCAACTAAAGGTCAGCCAAACTGCCAAGGCAAGTGTTAGACATTTGAACACAAGCCAAATCCAACTCCAACCCAGAGATGAAGTCTTTGAATTCCTATGCAAATGAAGAGGGTCAGCTCTCTACAGATCTCCCAGAAACATTTGTCTACGGCTTTCTGTGGCCTCATTGTAAGCACAATAAGAATAAAAAACACATATAATAATGCATTTTTTTTTTTTTTTTTTTTACAAGGTCTCCCTTAGCTGACCTGAAACTTGGTATGTAGATCAGGTTAGCCTGGGACTTGCAGAAATTTACCTGTCCTTGTCTCTTGAGAACTGGAGTTCAGGACATACGTCACCACATTCTGCCTTAATTTTTTTTTTTTCCCTTAAGGTTAGTATTAGAATAAAAGATGATGTAGAGCATTCTCTCATTGAGATAAATATCAATGTCTTGTTGTAGATTAGAAACCTGAGGCTTACAGACCTAAAACTCATAAACTCAAGGAACCTTATTGGTAAATTTCCAGAAGTGGGCCGTTGGTTTTGTCTCCTGTATTGTTGCTTTCTCTACTAGATAAGACTCTTGAGGTGATGTTGGTACATAATCATTGCCTTCAAAATCAAGATTACACTGATGGGTTTTTGTACTTGGATGTTCATTCTATCTAATTAAAGTCTAGCTCTGGGAATTACTTTCCAGGTGAATACTTAGTATAAGTGAATATGCTTCACATGTTCAGGACGAAGGAGGGCATCATGATATTAGAATATACTGTGTATAGTTGAAGATGAAGGGCAAGACAATGACTTGTAGAATGATAATATCAGCTTACCCTCCTCACAGGAACCCTGTGGACTTGGATGGAAGTTAGGGCATAGATAGAAGTAGAGTGTTTGCTGTGGGAATTTGCTGAGATAATTGGAGTTAAAGTTGTTGCCGATTTGGCAGAAACTAGAGTTCAATAAGCATGACCAAGCCAGGTGCATTGGTGCACGCCTGTAATCCCAGCAATCAGGGAGGCAGAGGCAGGCAGATCTCTGTGAATTCGAGGCCAGCCTGGTCTACAAAGCAAGTCCAGGACAGCCAAGACTATACAGAGAAATTTTTGTCTTTGAAAACCAAAGCAACAACAAAACAACAATAAAACAGTACTCTCTAGAATGCCCTTTGATTTGAATTATCTTTTGCCTTCTGTTTAAGACATGCAAACTCTAGCATTCTCTCCTGAGTAGCTGTCAGCATAAAAGAAAGAAAATTACAGTATTGTCCTGTGGAAGTTTTGAGGTACAGATGAGGGTAGCAGCCTATTGCCACTTTCTTCTTTCTTGACACTCTTGAAGATGTGGGCACTGGGTAAACTCCAGGCACAGTGGGGCTGCTTAGGAGAGCATGCCATGCAAACAGAAGATATGAAGTCAACATCAGTTCATGGCTAGAGTTAGAAATTTCACTCCAGGCTAGCCACAGAAAAGCCTAGATACCTCTCTACCTTGTTTCAGATCTGAGTATCTTATGTGCATTGGCATTTTTTTTCTATGAATCCTCTCCTTTCTTTTGCTGTAGAAATGACATAAGAACATTAAACCTGCCCAGTTAAGGATGAGCACATGAATCCTAGGACAGAATGACTACATGACCTTCTTGGAAGATGAGTTCACCGAATGAAATAAGTGTGTGAATTCTACTGCTGGAACACTGTCCAGGCACAGTTATCTGTTTACATTTTCCTTTAACTTACAAGTAATAAGATCATATTGCTTATCTACCTTAATATAGTGTTTGATATATATTTTATTTTAAAACATTATAAAAGATCATTTTAATATATAGTTATCAATACTGAATAGATCAAATGTTTGAGAAAAAATTTTAGAATTGTCAAACTTCAGCATTCTTTCCCTGCTAAAGGGAAGAAAATGCCAGGCCTTTCTTAATGTTGTGTTTGGGGGTATTTTAGGCATACAGTTTGGATTTCTCATCTGTCCACATGTCTAAAATCTCAGAAATGAATTTGGTTTCCTCATACTTTGTTCTATGAAATCAGAAGACATACATTGTCATTGTTGCTGATGTTTAATAATCCCAGTGAAAATGTTTAGAAATTAGTGAGTTGTGGTTGTTTGAATGAAATCAAATCCATAATCGTGACCATTTGAATATTTGCTCACTGGTTGGTATTATTCTTCGGGCTGACTAAATGGCATGGCAAAAAGTATAATAGAAATTTTTCAGTAAGAAATCACTCTACACTCTAAGTGAATAAGTGATCTAAGTGATCAAGTCTCTGGCCTAATAAGAGTCAGCATGGAACAGAAGATTTTGCCAACTTATACACATCCTAGGCTTAAACAATCCATAAACACTGTCATCCTTAAATCTCTTTCAGGCCCTGCCCCTAGGTCACCCTTTATACAATTTTAAGAGAGACGGGAGATGTCAAGTCTGGCTGCTTAAGTTGATAGATATTACACAGCAAAGATTACATATTGGCAGAATGATTTTAACTACACCAGTGTTGTTCTTTTTTTTTTTTTTTTTTTCTGAATTGTTGTTACCCAGAAGCGTCATCCTGCCCACTTGGCAGAATTATGATTTTCCTGATAAGAGCACAGGGGACTTAATGTCAGACCTGGTTGTGCTCTACACTGTGCCCCTACCCCATCCCCTCTTGGGGGATGGGCCTGATGGCTGGTCAGCCGTGGTGAATAAACACTTACATCCTAGCATGCTAAATTTCCCTTTATCTCTAACAGGCCTGGTTAGCATACTACTTATCTTGGGGTATTTGAGAGGCAGCATTCCCTTAGCTAAATTCCATTTGTGTGACTTAACGTCTCCTAGGCAAATCTCTTAGTTAGTTCTTTATTACATCAGTTCTATCACTTGGAATTTCATCTACATCAGGAAGAAGTGTATCCCTGGGCGCAAGTTTTCACAGCTTAAAGAGGAGTCATTTTGGGCCTACTCTCTCTGCTTTTTTTTCTTGCAGTTTGAGAACCAAGCCCTCAGCTGTTCCTGGCTGCCATGCCCAGTGATTGCCGCTAGTCTTTCCCACTGCAGTGGCGGTGAAGTCTTATCTCTGTGCAACCCTAAGCCAAAACAAGTCCTTCCTTTTAGAAGATGCCTTGGCCATGGTCATATCACATCCAGAGAAAAGTAACTAAGGCGGTAGTTTAGATCATCTTCCACCTTTAGATCATCAATGCATATGCTGCCAATTGATCAAGTGCCAAAAGCTTCTTCTTGTCTTAGCACTGATCCAAGGCTCACTGTTACAGAGATGTTGTTCACCAACAAGTCTGCTATTTCTTTTGGATCTCTGTCAGGGTTTTACTGAGCTTTCAAGATCATGAGCGCAGGGTTATTCCCCAACAGAGGCAGCTTCTCTATTGTCACGACTTCTAATTTATCCATTGCCATTGTTTCTAATCTAATCTGTTTCTTGCCTTGTGACACCATTTCACTGTGACATTGAAGAGAAACAACCTTGTAAGTAGAGGTCTGCAGCGCACAGTGTGCTTCATAGACTATGACTGTGGTACCATAGTTCAAGCTTTCTTTTTCTTAATCCTCATTTATACGAGCCAGTTATATTCCAGCCTAAAAGTTCTTAAATGTCCTGGAAAAAAAAAGTTTATTTTCCTCCTTTTGTGGGAGGGTGAAGGAGCAGGGATACGTGGGAGAGGTATTGATAGATGGATGTAATCAGAATACATTGTGTAAATGTATAAACATTTCAAAGAATGAATAAAAGTATTATTAAAATAAGTTTAAATTTATAACAAAAATATGATTTAAGAGAGAGCATTATACCTTTCCTCTCCATGTCAGTGAATGCAAGTAACTTAATATCTGCAAGTCTCTGTTTCTTCTTCTTAAAATGGGGATAATGTGATCTTCTTCACATGGCTGCAGAGCACCTAAGTACAGCTTTATAATTGACTTACATACAGAAGTCTTTTCTAATGCCTCTGATGTTATGGTAGAAATGCTTAGTCAATTGATTAATGATGGTATTTGGTAGAAACCTCAAATTCTCTTAATTGCTCTCTCCCTAAAATCCTGTCAAGACTAAGGCTATGAGCATCATGTAATTTCTTTATGTGTATAAACTTGAGGCTACCTCCGTGAGTTATTATATTTCATTCACGAACTGTGAGACATTCATTGTATCAGTGAGTTGTTTTGTGTCTGTGTTCTGATTGGTAAGTGTACATGCTAACATGTTAAAGGAACTGAAGGTGTTAGGACTTGCAACATTATTTTAACAGTGCTCTGAAACTATGGTCATCCCCCAGTGTCTACAGGAGATTAATTCTAAAACCTGTCAGATAAGCTCCTTATATGAAATGATGTAATACTGTATAAAAATTGTATACCTTTGCCCATATGTTTTAATTAGCTCTAGGTTACTTTTAATGTTCAACACAATGTAAATATTATGGACATAGTTGTTAAAGTCTATTACTTTGATAATAATAATAAGCATATATTCAATGAAATAAATATGTTCTCACAATTTGAAGATGTGTTATTGTTTTACGTGTATGGGTATTTTGCCTGCCTGCATGCCTGTGTACCTGTAGAGGCCAGAAGAGCATGTCAGATCCCCTAGAAGTGGGGTTACCAACAGTTGAGGGATTTCACGTGGGTTGGATGTGGACTGGAAATCAAACCCATGTCTTCCAGAAGGGCAGCTAGTTCTCTTAGCTGCTGAGTCGTCTCTCCATCCCATACTTTCAAGTATTTTTGATCTACAACTGGTTGAATCTGTAGATGAGAAACCCATAAATATGGATGCTAACTTTGCATCCATCTGTAGTTAAATGAAAGAATGTTAGTTCCTGTTAGTCTAATTAATTTAAAGTTAGGAATTATTACCGGAATCTAATGGAGACTTTTATTGTGCTTGCGTGTGCAGTAGATGTACAGGTACCGTCATGTATTAGCTCATTTAACGCCACTCCAGAATCTGTGAAACCGTTGTTATATCATTCCTTTATAGATCTCAAAGTTAAAATTCAGAAATATTAACTTCTGTTATATCCCCAGTAACAAATAAAGCAAACAGTAAAACTACAAGTGTCTACAACATTTTTCAGTTCCAAACTATGACCTCAGGTAGCCTCATCTGTGTCCCAGATACAATAAAAATATTGTTCTTTTTTTAAAAAGATGGTAGATTATGTGACAAAAATCTTACAATGCTGATGAGAAAGAACATTTTAAAAGAGTATCTAGAATTTTCTTGCTGACAATTTTTGTCTAGTTAGAAATAAAAGACAGGAAGGAAAGCAGAAAGGCAGGCAGGGATTAAGGAAGGAAGGGAGGGAGAGAGAGAGGAAGGAAGGAAAGAAAGAAGAGAGGAAGGAAAGAAGGAAAGAAGAAAACTTTAGATAGCCACACTAGAGTTATAGGCCAGTGCCTTAGCTCTCCTTCTTTTTGGCAGTAATAAGAAAACCATTTTGAGCTACAACATATTTAACAACTTATTCAGGAGTAAGGTCTCAGTATCAGTCCAGAAGACTTTTATGAACTTTACAAAGTTAGGCAGCCAAACTCATGCAGTTGAATACCACTGAGGAAGAAAAGAAAAATAAATGGGTTCAGAATGTCACCTTAGATAACAACAGCTAGTAGATGAGGTTAAAACAAAACAAAACAAAACAAAAAAACCAAACACAGCCTGCAATTCTGGTTTTTGGATAGGATATTTGTTTGTTTTCTGTTGCTATTTCAAAGTACCTGAGTATTGGAACATAGTCCAAGAATTTTGAATGAGAATTTTCAGTGCCTGTGAGAAAACAAGAGTCTAGTGACCTCAATTCAGAATTGTTCTTCGAATGGTTTCATACTCTTTCCGGGTGTAGCAGCTAGAATGAGTTTACTTTAGCTGTTGTTAATATTGTACCTCTATGGCAAAACATATTTTTGCCAGGTGTGGCTTTTCCTTGTAATTGTACACTTTACTCGGGTGAGTCTTCTTTTTTTTTAATTCTTTATTAATTACACTTTATTCACTTTGTATCCCTCCTGTAGTCCCCCCTGGTCTCAGTCCCTCCCTTCCTCCACCCTCTGCATGCATGCTCCTCCCCAAGTCCACTGATAGGGGAGGTCTTCTTTTCCTTCCTTCTGATCCTAGTCAATTAGGTCTCATCAGGAGTGGCTGCAGTGTCTTCTTCTGTGGCCTGGTAATGCTGCTTCCCCCTCAGGGGGAGGTAATTAAAGAGCAGGCCAACCAGTTCATGTCAGAGAGAGTCCCTGTTCTAAAATGCTCAATAGCAACTCACATTTTTTTTTTTTTTACTTTTCTTTTTTTTAATTTAATTTTATTTTTTTTCTTATCAGTTACATTTTATTAACTCTGTATCCCAGCCGTGTCCCGATCCCTCATTCCCTCCCAATCCCACCCTCCCTCCCTCATCTCCACTGTGCCCCTTTCCAAGTCCACTGATGGGGGGACCTCCTCTCCATTCATCCAATCCTATTTTATCAGGTATCTTCAGGACTGGCTGCAATGCCCTCCTCTGTGGCCTAACAGGACTGCTCCTCCCTTGGGGGGTGGGGAGGCCAAAGAGCCAGTCATTGAGTTCCTGTTAGAAATAGTCCTTGTTCCCTTCACTATGGGAAACCAATTGGTTACTGAGCTACCACAGGCTACATCTGAGCAGAGGTTCTAGGTTATACCCATACATGGTCCTTGGTTGAATGACAATCTCTGAGAAGACCCTGTGCCCAGATATATTTGGTCCTTGTGGAGCTCCTATCCTTTCCTCATCAGACTAACTCCCCTTCTTTCATATGATTCCCTGTACTCTGACGAAGGTTTGGTCGTGAGTCTTTGTATCTGCTTTGAAAACACTGCTAGTTAGAGTCTTTCAGATGCGCTCAGTAGACTCCTGTCATACGTTCAATGCACATCCCATCTGACTTTCTAAACGAGGATTGATCATCTTACCCCATGTCCGTTCTCTTGATAATCTTTTTTAGGTGTATAGATTTCATTATGTTTATCATATCTTATAGGTCTATATAAGTGAGTATATACCATGTTTGTCTTTCTCCTTCTGGGATACTTCACTCAGAATGATCTTTTCTAGATCCCACCATTTGCCTGCAAATTTCATGATTTCCTCCTTTTTGATTGCTGAGTAGTATTCCATTGTGTAAAAATACCACAATTTCTGTACCCATTCCTCCATTGATGGACATCTGGGTTGTTTCCAGGTTCTGGCTATTACAAATAAAGATGCTATAAACATGGTTGAGCAAGTATCCCTTTTGTGTACTTGAGCAAAGTTTGGGTATATACCTAGCAGTGGTATAGCTGGGACTTGAGGAAGCACTATTCCCAGGTGAGTCTTCTTAACCTTCGGAATATAACTTGTTTGATGCTCTGAATAAAGTTGGCTATCCTACGACACCTCAGTCTCCCTCATTTTGGGTCCCTGTTCTCCCAGGCTCTTGCTGCCAACCATAACGGTAAACACTCAATGTTCCATTCTTCCTTCCTTTCTTTCTTTTTTTTTTTTATAGTACTTCATTTGTGTTTTTATTCTTTTTCTTTTTTCTTTCCATTTTTTATTTTAATTTTAATTAATTACACTTTATTCACTTTGCAATGTTTCATTCTTTTTGTAAAAACCAAAATAAATAAATAAGAACGTCATCAGCAGCAGCAGCAACAAAAGGTTTATTTTGGTCTCATTTCTAAAAGTTAAAGCACATGGCACCAGCATTTACTCAATCACTTCAGCTCAGGTGAGAGCCCCAAGTCCATGAGATAGTGCATGTTGACATAGGCTGCCAGAGAGGGCTCTGAGGTTCAGGCCTACTGTTTTATAACCATTCACTCTTGTAAGAACTGATTCACCTTCCTAACAGCAATGCGTCACGTGACCTAACTACCCATCACTAGGACCCACATCCTTAAGGTTCTACCAGGTTCCATACTGCTCTGCACTGTGGACCAAGCTTCCAGAATGTTATTCATTGGGTGAACAGTCCACACCCAAACCACAACAGACATCAAAAGTGAACAAGATTCTTTAAACGAACGATAGGTTAACCGTAAAGTTTCTAATTCAGTTGAAATGAAAAGTTTTTGTTTAATAAAAATAACATTAAAGGTGTAAAAACACAACATATGGCACGGAGGAAGGTGTTTGTGAGTTTTGAGACTAGAAGATACATTCTTTGTTTCTTACTACAAAGAGCAATATGAAAAATTCAGAGAATTCAAAAGGAAAGTCTGCCAAAGAGTTGAATTATTTCATACTTCACCAAACAGAACTTCTGAAATTCCAGCAAGCACAGAACTGTAATTAGTCACCAGGGAAATGCAAACTATAATGTCATTCTAATAAACACCATGAAGAGAGATATACCACATCACAAGACCCAGCAATTTTACAAAGTCTGTCAGTTAGCTACTGTTCAGATAAACGTCTCCAGGACCATGAGTAATCATGTCCATAGAAACATCACACAATGGTCCCAGGACTGTTGCCCTCAGAACTCAGCAGCTGTGCTTGCCTGCACACGATCCAGCCAGTCAACAGTCTGGCATGGAGTAGGAAGGAGCTCATGAGTCCCACACTCGTAGGTGAGAAGCTGTAGACACTTTGTAGTTTCTGGGGAAAGGAGGGTCTGTTTCCTTTAAGGGTGTGGTCCTGGTTGTTATCCACACTCAAGTGGATATTCCACACCTAGGGCTATATGGACAGAGTGTATTATGAGTGGTATATGTGGGAGAAGTTAAATTGAGGTGTTAGGAGTGAACATGGTCAAAATACATTGCATGAAATTCTCGAATTGACATAAAAGTTTTTAAATCCTAAATGCCCATTAATAACACACTGCAAACACTGTTTCTATTTTTTTATGATACCAAACTATACACCACTAATAATTATCGAGCATTAATAAGAAAATGAACAATTCTTAAATACAGAATTGTATGCTTAAAGAACCAGGCCTATGAAAACACACATGGTAAAGTTAGAAAAATCCAATGCAGGCACCAGTCATCTTGTCTTGATGACAGAGTGAAGACAATGGCTACTCATACGGGGGATCATAACTAGAAGGAAGTCAAGGCTTTGCCAGCATGTCACTGATGTTCCTTTTGATCTGGCATTGCTGTTCACTCTGTGATATTTACCAGTGCTCACCTGGCATTTATGTATATGGTATATTGTACCACAGCACAAAATTTAAAATGTAATGGGTTTTATTAGTCAGAGAATATCTACTTTCCCTTAAACCATGCATGGAGCTATTCTGTTCTACCTCATGACTTCTGAAAGAAATCAAGTACGCACTCACATTTCATTTTGAAAAGAGATGGAAAGGAGGCTCTGGGCCGTAGGACTTCTGTGGAGCAGAAAGGGCAGTGGCCAATTTGGATGGGTCCCTAAGGCAGTCTGGATTTATGGAAACATTGACATTTTCACCCCTCAGAGCCAACTAAAAGGATAGGGAAAATTGACTCTGGCAGCCTTAGCGGCTTCTCAGCTCATCATTCAATTACTGGCACATAGCTTCCACCAGGAATGTTCTATCCAGATGCATGCCACTTCAAAACAGATGGACTGCTGTCCTGGCTTCCAAGGCACAGTGGATGGCCTAAGTGTTGCTATTAGGTCATGTCCTGATGACTGGTCCAGACATTCTCTGTGCAGTGTCACTTTGTTCCACACAGGACTGTGGAGGAAATCAGGGTGAGTATTTGGGACAGGACTGCTGGGACACAAGCAGTTGATCATGCAGCTATCTCCCAGGATCACATGTTCTGTTTCATCATTTTATTATAGTTTAAATGTATTAAAAGGTCACTCTGATAAATGATGATTTTAATTATACCAAAGTATCTCCAGAGGTAAGGTTCAAGCCCCTTATAACCTTTGATTCAGTACATTACTGGGAAGGAAATAATTTTGTTCTCTGGGATCATGAATTCAAGGCATGTCTGGGAGACACCTTGGTGCTTTTATTCCATATTGTCAGTCTGTAAGCATGTCCTGCCTCCTTTCTTCACCACCAGTGCTGGGGCTTTTCTGTCTGTCCTCCCCCTTCATGGGGCAGCTGTGTCCATCGCGATAACTGCATAGACAGAACATACAGAAACAGCAACACGTAATTTGTCTTCTATAGTCTCACTCTTATATCTGTGCATATTTATTTCATTATCATCTGTGCCAGGCCAAGAGCTATTCCAAAATAGCATTTATGATATGAAGGACTCAGGAACATGACACAGCAGAGTCTATTCATCATGTGCTTTCCATTCTTCATCTTTCATCTCTAGCTCTTCTATAAAGACCCCAGCTCCTACTCCCATTCTTTCTATAGCAAAAAAAAAAAAACAAAAACAAAAAACCCAAACAAACAAAAACAAAGCAAAACACAAAACAAAAAACTCACCAATTCCAACCACCTGTCTCCTTTTGTTACTGAAATTTTAGAGCAAATCCCTGAGTTTCAAGAGTGCTAGGGGTTTCGGCTTGTTTGCCAGTTTGCCAGTTGAAAACAGGAGTGATGGCAAAGGCAGAAAGAGAAGATATAATCAACAGGTATTATCTCCAGAATATTCACATGAGCTCCATCTTAATATTCATGTCTGAATAGAGGGAAGACTAGGGCAAGGTCTAGGTCCTTATGATGAAGTCCTCTTAGTCAGACTGTGGTCTGGTTGATCATTATTCTAATTCTGGGTCTGTAAGGAGTTCAGAAGAAGTTCTTATTGCTTGAGTTCTTATTGTAGTTAGTTTCACATATGGTGACTGTCCCTGCTGAGGGTGTAGCCTCTCCAACTACATAATTGCCCTCATTTGAGGTGTTGCCTCTTAGCTCACTGATGCCCCAGTGAAGTTTCAGTTCCTAGTCATAAAGACGTTTAGTTATGATAATACCTGTTTTCTTAGAATCCAAGGGGAATTCAGGTCCAGGAGTGTTGGTGTGGGCAGATCTGAGAGAGAACACTGAAAAGCTAACAGTCAGATACATAAAGGTGATCTTGAAATTTGCAGGCAGATGGAAAAGATTATCCTGAGTGAAGTAACCCAGAACCAGAAAGACACTCATGGTATATACTCACTTATATGTGGATGTTAGCCATATAACACAGGATAGCCATTCTAAAATCCACAGACCTAAAAAAGCAAAACAAGGAGGACCCAAGGGAAAATGTTCAATTCCCTTTCAGAAGGGCAACTAGAATAGACACCAGAAGCAGTGGAAGAGAGGAAAAACCTTTGACTTCTCATTATGATTAAGATGACCTTTTCCTGCATGGGGTGCAGATGTGGAGAATGGTCAGGAGCTAGTAGACTGAGGGGAAAAAAAAAGACTGCTGTTTACAACTAGACTTGAGCTGACCCCTTGGTTTTCACTCAGGAAGCCTTCTCAGGTCAATATAAAATGGGTTTCCTACGTGAGATAATGGATATGCTGATTTGTTTCACTGTGGTGACCTTGTCACCACAGTCTCCTGTCACTTGAGAATAGGGACATATTTTCAGAACTGCATTGTAAGGTGATTTCATCTTGTGTGACTATTACAGTGTGCATGTTCACAAGCCCAGACAGCCACATCACGGAGAGATGCCATCAGGAAACATCATGGTGTAGGTAGCCAGTTGCTAGCTAAAATGTCTTTATGATACTGTGTCTTATATCATTGTGTTACATACTTTAAATATAGGCAACACAATTTGTTAAGAACGAGAATATTAAACGGCAAAAGCCAGACTGAAATCTAGTCAGGTTGGGGTTTGCTTTGCCTTGCAGGAGGTGGAAGAGTTTTTTCTATCTTCTCCTCTCAGGGCTGCTTAGTATTCTGGCAGATCTCTGCTTCTTTTTTGGACCAGATCAAAAGGGATGACAACCAATGAATGAATTCTACCTGGGATTTTGCTTAGAAACTTCAATCAAAGAAAGAAACTAGTCTCAAAGATTAAAAGGTTTAAGCAAGATAACCTCACAAACTGCCTTGCTTCTTCCAACACCCCCATAAACACCAGGGAGCCTGGCATTCCAGCAGGCACTCAGTGTGTGACTTTGTACTGAATGTATATTTTGGTCTTTCAGTATCCTCAGTGTCATAATGGTTCACTGTTTTCTGACAATGATCCTAATAACTTCCATCTTGAAGCCATATAAGCATTCTGATTTACCGTCAGCCCATTGCCACAGGCTTCTCACATTGACTCTTTACCTCTATCTACTCCCACTGGATTCTCTTGAGATGCAAAAGAGAGAGTTTTATATCTCTCTATTCTTGTCTGTCCAGAAATGAGTTCGAATGGCTATGACATCTTTAGCTCTACCACAAGGGGACTGGTGATCATCCTCTGCAAGGCCTTATGCAACTACCAGCCCTCCCTCCCTGATGCTCTAGGGGCTTGAGCTAGACTTAGGATTTGCCATGGCTCTCCTTTCCATTTTCTTTCTCACTGCCTCTTCTGTATATCCCCTTTACCTCTCCTTCCAGTTTCCATTCTACCCTTCCATGCCTCCCATCTCTTACCCATGCTCTGCCAATCTGCCAGGGTGAACTCCTATTGTGTTTCTTATATATTTGCCCACGCAAGTTTCAAGAATTCAATTATGGTGACTATGTTCTATAGAAAGTCTGTTTCTTTCTAATAAGTTCTGAAAATGCTGGCTGTCCTCTTAGTCCTCCTTGCTGAATGTCCTCTCTGCTCCAATTTTTATTCCCTGCCATCTGATATGTGAATTATCTCTGCGTGATGGGATTTCTCTGTGAGCAAAAGGGACCTTTCCAAGCTACTTTGAGTCACTTGCTACTTGGAGAATGAGCTGAAAGTCAGGTCATGATAGTGTCAGAGTCAAGTACTGTGTGACCACATCGTCTACCATTGCACAGGCTATTCATTCACATCTGCTGATTGGTCATGACATTTCTGTAAAAATTTTAAGATTAAAGACAGTTTAGAGGGACTGCAATCTGACTCCTCATTCATCTTCAAGAGTTGAAACCACATTAAAAATCTAAGGTGAAAAAACGGCTTTGAATTTGTTTATCACCTCCCAAAATGACTGTATGGCACATTTTCTTTCATATAACACCTGCTGGCTTCCTGCGACAACTGACCAAGTCAGCACATCCTTTGAGAAGTGCTATGTTGTGCTGTTGTTACGTTCATTTTACAGAAAAATTGATATAATGAAACTGTTATGCGATACACAAAAAATACACTTTTAAAATTTCTGATTTCTTCCCTGAGATGGAGATTTAGGATTGATGTCTAAGAAAGACTAGGGTTGTGGGGGTGTGGGAGCGTGGGGGTGGGGGGTGTGGGTGGAGGTGGGGGAGGGACTGGGAGAGAAAGAGAGGGAGGGAAGGAGAAGTACGGGTTTGTTTTGCTGTGATATCCAAAGGAAAACCTTCACTGATTGCAGAGATATTTATTTCACTATCACTGTGTCCCAGCTGCTGTCTTGGGGTTTTTATTGCTGTTTTAAAACACCATAACCAAATGCAAATGACGGAGTTTATCTCGGCTGATAACTCTCTGATCAAAGTCTATCAATGAGGGAAACCAGAGTAGGAAATCAAGGCAAAAATGTGGGGTAGGAACTGAAGCAGAGGGCATGGAGGAATATCACTTACCTACTTAGTCTCATAACTTGCTGGTCCTGCTTTCTTATACAGCCTCAGACCACCTGCCCAAAGGTGGCATCGCCCACATTCAGATAGTCCATCTCATTGATAATCAACTAATACTCTACAGATTGCCTCTCGGCCAATCTTAAGGACACATTTTCTCCTTTAAGATTCCTTCTTAACAGACATGTCAAGTTGACAAAAGCCAGCCAGCATAGCTGCTTCAGGTCATAAATGCTTCAGATGTCGTAAATCTAGCATAGATAAGTCTTCCTACTGTGTCTTAGTTTGGGTTACTATTGCTGTGATATGGTAGCATGACTGTGTACTACTCCAAAGGCAATGGAACCTAGAAGAACCAAGCCTAAAAATAAGGCAGACTAAAGTTTTATGCAATAGACAACTTTATTCAGAGCATCAGACAATTTATACTACAAGAGTTAAGAGAGGTCACATGAATAAAGTTCTCACGAATTCAAGCTGTATACAATCATAAGAATGAGCCGCATGTGGTAGAAAAAAAAGTTATTTTCATAAAGGCATATAAAAGATAGCTGAAACATTTAACTGAATAACAACAGAAAGTAATAACGAGTAATTTGAAGTAAACACATTCCTATTTGCTTCACCTGGGAGGGGCATAAGTACATTCCAAACCCAATTCTGTGTTTTAGAAGAAACTGAGGTCACAAGACTCTTGTCTTCTTTCTTGAATTTTCTCACAAACACTCAGAATTCTCACAGAACTCCATTCTTAAGCCATGTTCCTACACATAGCCAAGGCAACTTGGGGAGAAAAGAGTGTATCTGGCTCACATTTTCACATCACTGTTCATCGTCAAAGGAAGTTGGGACAGGAACTCAAACAAAGGAAGAATCTGGAGGCAGGAGCTGATGAAAGAGGCCATGAATGAATGCTACTCACTGGCTTGCGCCTTCCGGCTTGCTCATCCTGCTCTTTTATAAAAACTAGAACCAGCAGCCCAGGCTTGGCACCACCAAAAAGGAGCTGGGCCGTTCTGCATTAATCACTAAAAAAAAAAAAAAAAAAAAGACACACAACCTTGCCTCGTCTCATGGAGGCATTTTCTCAGTTGAGCCTCCTTTTCCGATTACTCTAACTTGTGTCATGTTGACATAAAATTAACTAGGTAGGACACATACAAAACTTACAAAGGGAAAATAAGATCTGTTAGAGAGATTTCAGAAAATCTCTCTGGGAAAACATACCACATGGCAGCACACATTTATGCTCTTGACTTTGTCTTTTTTGTAATTAAGGGGCCCTCAAATTTTAGTCATGCTTTTCTCTGCCCACCTCTTCTTCATGCCCTGTCTCTTTTCTGTGCTACCTGTGAAAAAAGCAACTGTTCTCAAGACAGATATACTATTCTTATGGCCTAGAAACCAGGATCAGACAATTTGGAGAAACTCTCGGTGAGCCCTGGCTAATGACACGCACAACAAAATAGCGAAGTGATGTGGCACCTTCCAAAATTGTCACTGCCAGTTACTTAGTAGGTATGCAATGGACAACGAGGTAATTAAAACACAATTAAGAGTGAGTTTTGGTCAGAGAAGCATAGTGTCCAGTAACAATGAATTCCACTGATAGTGAGTTATTGTTCTCATGCACAAGGAAGTCTGGAGACAAGCAATTGCTAGTGTTGATATAGTTTCTCAACAGTGCTACCAAAAATCCTCTTCTATTACAATATCTTTAAAATTCTCACTGTTCACAGTACAAACATTGCCTCTTCATCACAAAAAGGCTGCAGAGCTCCAAAAATGACAGGCATATTGAAGGGTGTTTTAGTTCAGCAATGTCATTTGCTAAGAATTCACACACCACCTTAGAAGCCTTACCATTTCCTATACCAAAGACACTCAGTTTCATCTTATTGTGTAGCGTGTGGCTTTTTAAATCATCAGGGAGACCAAAAGAGACTGGGAAGATTTTAGTGGGTACAGGCAAAGGAAAATAGGGATTGAATGTCAACAAAGTTTTACTACAAAAGACAGATATTTGCCTCAGCTTCTTTTGTCATTGTTTACAACTGGAAACTAAAGGCAAATTTACATCTTTTACTAGTTCCTGAAATTAGCTTTTCATTTGTTATGCACAAAAATTTTGCGTAACATTACTAAATCCCTCAAGAAATCTACCCTCATAAAATTTGTGTAGGTAGATTTCGCTATTGATATTATTGTTCTTTAGTACACTACATATGTGATTCATATCTCTGAAAAGGAAAAAAAATGCTGGTCAACAATGAAATTTCATCATATAATAGATTTTAGAAGAAAAATCGTTCTTTTCCTTGTATTTGCTTAGAGTCGTTAATGCTCTGTCGTTCTTCTAAGAGTGCTTTGTTTGATTAAAAGAGAAGTAATCGTGCTCCTACAGGCATTATATAAACTCATTTCCACGGGTAGAAACACATTGCTGCTTCTTGACAAGGATGTGTCATGGCTCTTTCCTGTGCAATTGTGGACTGCTAAGTAATCTGACTGACTCAGAGGTAGTGGACACTTTAGGAAAGCCTCATGCACACAGACATGCTTCTGCTCCAGCATCGTGGTCTCTGCTTCCTGCGGTTCCAGACGGCCAATCGCTTTGGGTTTTGGAAGACATGGGAGGTAGGGAAGTCTCTTACATCGTGATTGGTCATAAAGACTGGAAGAACCTTTGACTTTGTTTTGAGGTGGAGCTATTGGGTGTCAAGGGGAGGTTGTTATCACCAAGGCTGCTGTAACAAGTGCAGCCTCTCCGAGGTTTGCTGGCAGAGAGCTACCCATGATTCTTCAGGCCAGATGTTCAAGATCATGGAGTCACCAGGGTTTCCTCTGTGACCCTTCTCTTTGACTTGTGTGTGGCTGTCTTCTCTTTGTATAAAGATAGGAGTCATATTAGATTAGGACCTGCCTCCATGGCCTCATTTTACTTTAATTACCTCTTTAGAGACCTTGTTTACAAATGCAGTTGTATGCTGAGGTACACAGTTCGGCTACCAGCAGAAAGATATAAGAATAGTTTTAGAATGTTCATTTCTCAACACACTGAATATCTAGAATCTTATTTACTTATTTTGTTACCTTTTCTGTGTTGCTACCCTGGTGTCTATTACAATAGTTCATACTCACAAACACACATACATGTACCCAAAATGCAAATGTTCATGTCCTGTTTTGTTCATCTGTTTTGTTCTGCATTGAAAGTTGGTATCAGGTATTCAGTACTCCAAGCAGAGAGAAAGCCTCCTTCCACACTCTTTGTAAAGGACAAGCTATAATTATCATAGAGGCCAATGCTAGCTACACAAACCAAGAGATTTCTATGATTTTACAAAAGAATTAACATTTTGGATTTTATATTTGTGTTTTTCTGTTTCAAATGTAGCTAAGTAACATACAATTTCAGTTTCTTAGTACACTAACATTTAATTTTTTTGGGGGGGGCAGTGTTTATGTAGCCTTGGCTGTCCTGGACTAATTTTGTAGACCAGGCTGACCTCAAACTCACAGAGATCTGCCTGCCTCTGCCTCTCTAAGTCCTGGGATTACAGGTGTTATCCACCACACCTGTCTATATTTGAAAATTTTTAATAGAAAGTTTTTACTTAGTTACTTTATTTCACCAACAAAAAGGCTATCATGAAACTAGCCACACTAAACCTTTGTGATTTTTAAACAGGATAAAATTCTTACATATTGTGGGAAGACATACGGATTCTCATATTTTGAAGAAGCTTCTTGAAGCTTCTAAGTCTCCAGCTATTTGATGTGCTTCACCCCATTTTATGAACGTCTGTTTATTTCTCTACAGGGTTGGAAACAATACAGAATTCAAAGTTGATTTTGTTAGACAGAGGCAACCAGACACTCCAGGCCGTTTACTTGCATAGAGAGACAGAAAGCTCTGGAAAGTAGCTCCTCTAAGCCTTGAGGACAGTGAGTTTTATTGTTATGTATTCTCGTTTACTCTGATGATTAAGGCCACACAGAGGGCTGCGAGAGCCACTGGCCAGTCTCATGTTAAAGCAAAATGCCTACTCTGTACCAGGACATCCTACACCACACAGTTCTACTTTCAAATATGATCCTCTACTACTGATTCTATTTATTTATTTATTTATTTATCTATCTATTTATTTATTTATTTATTTATTCATTCATTTATTCATTTATTTTTTTTTATTTTGTGCTACAACAACCGATGCTGGAGCCCTTGAGCCTAGCCGAAGCTTATCTAACTTTGAATGTCATGTGGCTTCAATTCGCAGGCAGACCTTACGGCATGACTACTGACATGGGAGCCATGAGGACAGACATGGTGCTTGTTTACTTGTTCTTCAGATGGCCTTCTATGGTTCTCTTTGGTCACAATTGCTGCTGGAACCCAAGTGGATCTCACAGTAGATGTGGCAGAAGTTAACAGATTTATAAGCACTTAAAATCTACTTTTAAAATCAAATACACAGGGCCCTGGTGGATAGATACCTCAAGCTGAAAAGCCCTAAAATGACTAAGTCTACCTAAGCATTGAGGTGAACTGTGAGAGTCAGCTCTTTATAGTCTATTTCTGGGGCACTGCTGGTGTTCTGAAAATCAGTTAAGCATGATACACAACTTCATGTCAAGCCTAGGTCATATAAAACATTGTTTGAAGGGCCAAGCTTTGAGAGTAGAGGAACTCAACCCTAGCTTCATGTGGGGACTAGCTTACTGTTGAGCAGAAAAATTTACCATAGTCAATGGGAGAGAGGTTGTAAATGGACCCTGAAAATAGATGAATAATGACATCATGACCTGACCCATAATTCATGAGCTCCTCAAAAGGATCAAGAGAAGGACTTGGAGATGCCAGGAGATCCACAAGACCAACAGACCAAGCTAACCAGGGCCAAGACAGGCTTCCAAGAGACTGAAGCACCAACCAAGGACCAGGTATAGACAGGACCTAGGCCCCCTACACAGACATAGCAGAGGGGCAGCAAAGGCCTCATTTGAGGCCACAATTAGGAGAGCAGGGGCTGTCTCTGATATGGACTCTGTTGCCTGATTTTTTATCACTCCTCCCTGGTTGGGCTGCCTTGCCAGGCCACATGGGAAGAGGATGAGTTCAGTCCTGTTTCGACTTGATGAGCTGGGATGGTTTGGGGGGAGCTCCCCTTATTTGAGGAATAGGGGAGGAGATATAGGGAAGAAGGACAGACAGTGGGACCTGGAAGAAAGGAGGGAGGAGGCTAATTAATTAAATAATAAAATAAATAAATTAAGGAATAAATAAATTAAGTAAAAAAGAAGAGGGTCATGTATAAGTATGCAAATAACCGAAATCCACAAATTTTTAAAAGGCTAATGTCATAAACTACCGGCTTATAAGTGTTTGTACACATTTTGGCAAAATTATTGAACAGACTATGTAAGTTATTTCTGGAAAACGTACATTCCTCTGCTATATTGCCCCCGACCCCCTGCTTGAACTAAATACTTGGTAATTTTTGAAATGTATTCTTTTTTCTTTAAAATTTTTTATTATTCTTATTCTTATTCTTTATTATTCTTATTATTATTATTCTTTAAATTTTTTATTTTTATTAATTACGGTTTATTCATTTTGTATCCCAGTTGTAGCCTCCTCCCCCCATACCCTCCATCCCACTCTCCCTCCCTATCTCCTCCCATGTCCCTTCACTAGTCCAATGATAGGGGAGGTTTTCCTCCCTTTCCATCTGACGCTAGTGGTAGTCTATCAGGTCTCATCAGGACTGGCTTCATTGCCTTTATCTGTGGACTGGTAAGGCTGCTCCCCCTTCAGGTAGATGTGATCAAAGAGCCAGCCCATGAGTTCATGTCAGAGACAGTCCGTTTTCCTATTATCTGGGGAACCCTCTTGGACACTGAGCTGCTATGGGCCAGATCTGTGCAGGGGTTCTAGGTTATTTCCATGAATGGTCCTTATTTGGAGTATCAGTCTCACAAAAGACACCTGTGCCCAGATTTTTTGGTTCTGTGTTCTCCTTCTGGAGCTCCTGTCCCCTCCATGTCTTTTTATCTCCCCCTTCTTTCAAAAGATTCCCTGAAATCTGCCCAAAGTTTGGCTTTGAGTCTCAGCATAGGTTTTGATACCTTGCTGGGTAGAGTCTTTAAGAGGCCCTGTCTAGGCTTCTGTCCTGTTCCCTGTTTTCTCCCTCTTCTGATGTTCATCTTGTTTGCCTTTCTGAATGAAGATTGATCATCTTACCCAGGGGCCTCCTTCTTGTTTAGCTTCTTTAGGTGTATAGATTTTAGTATGTTTATCCTATATTATATGTATAATATCCACTTATAAGTGAGTATATACCATGTGTCTTTCTGCTTCTGGGATACCTCACTCAGAATGATCTGTTTTAGATCCCACCATTTGCCTGCAAATTTCATGATTTCCTTGTTTTTTATTGCTGAGTAATATTCTATTGTGTAAATGTACCACAATTTCCATTCCTCAACTGAGGGACATCTGGGTTGTTTCCAGCTTCTGCCTATTACAAATAAAGCTGCTGTGAACATGGTTGAGCAAATGTCCTTTTCAAGACAGGATTTCTCTGTGTAGATTTCTCTGGATGTCCTGGAATTCACTCTGTAGAACAGACTGGTTTCGAACTCACAGAAGTTTGCCTGCCTCTGACTCCCAAGTACTGAGATCAAGGCATGCACCACCACTGCCCGGAAATGTCTACATTTAAGAAGGCTAAATGTCCTTAACTAAATCTTACCAAGAAACATGAAGAAACATGTGGCTGCCCCTGTTCCTACTCTCCATTTAGGGAGAGAACAAAATATTGAATTAAACTACAGTAAAAGTGGATGGAAAGGGTGTTCTGACAGAGAATAATGCTTTGTTTTCTCTTAATTTCATTTAAAATCAGGATGAGAACTTAGAAATCTCCAATGATGATTACTTGTGAGATTCTAAGTGAATTTTCATCATTCTGCTTTTTTAATGTAGAAAGAGAAAAACTTCCCAGGCTGCTGATTATAACAAAACTACGCAGTTCTGATACCCACTGAGGAAGAAGCCATGACATTTGACCTTAAACATGAGGAGGTAGGCTTGAACTTTTCAGAGAGCACCAGGGTATGAACAGCTGGGCACCTGAATGCAGAACAAGTGTGATGGTTTCTGCAATGATTTTCGGTCAAGCTGTCATTCAGCTGATTGCCCACACTTCCGAGTGTGGACTTGACACAATTACAAGACTGAAACATTATTTTTAACATTTTAGAAGTGGAATCATACGGTGCCTTCCCTCATTTAAAAGGATATAAAAAATGCTGCATCTAAATTTTACAAATGGCTTTCCAGAATTAGCTAGCTATCATCAATGATTACACTTCTAAAAACCTAAAGTTCAGCAGCTCTATGTTTGCGAGTGCCTGCCAAAGAAAGGAGCTGGGGCTTCCATGCAATTGAGGACTATCTTCTCTTGGGAAAAAAAAAACAAAAAAAACAACCAAGCAAAACAACAACAACAAACCTTTCCAAAGATTTCATTAGCTACATAGTAAATGAATAAGCCAATAGCCCCATAAAATTATCACCACCAAGGCAGCAGATGTCTGCTCACTACAGTTCTTAAATCTTAATTCAATCGTTTTTGTTAATATATATATTTATTTTTTAAGCTTTAAGAAATACAGCTTAAGATGGGATTTGTATAATGCAAAATGGGCACTAAGAAGGAAAAACATTCTTCTAGCCTGCTTTCTGTTGCTGTGAAAACCACCATGACCTAGGTAGGAAAGGCTTTAAGTTGGCTTGCATGTCCAGATCACAGTAGATTACTGGGAGAAGTCAGGGCAGGAACTCGAACAGGGCAGGAGCCTGAAGGTCAGAACTGATGCAGAGGCCACGGAACAACACTGCTTACTGGCTTGTTTTCCCCAATAGCTTGCTTTGCCTGCTTTCTTACACAACATGAGATCATCAGCCCAGAAGTAGTACCATCCACAGACAGCTGTATTCACCCACATCAATCATTAACCAAGAAATGCATAAAGAGGAGACTAAATAACTGATGGACTATGAGCATGTGGTAACCATAAGGGGTAGGAATTGGAGGGTGAGATGAGGAACTTCTTTGAAATGAAGGGAGAGGAAGGATAGCTTCAGACCTAGGCGGGAGTATCCTGAGGATGGCTCACAGCTTTATTAGCTGACACTCACCTGCTACAGCGAGACTGTGTTCCAAAGCATTGGTCCCATGTGTCTACAGAAAAAAAATACATGTGTTGATTGTTTTTTGCCATTTCGACACAAACCTAGACATATGCGGAATGCTGAAATCTCAATTGAAAATTTTCTCCATCAGGTTGGCCTGTAAGCATGCCTGTGGGGCATTTTCTTGGTAACCTTGCCGGCTAGGAAATGTCTAGAGATCCAGTTTTCAATTTCTGTCCTGCTGAGCTCTATAAATTTGGAAAAAGTAGTGGATCTTGCCATCCCCAGAAATGTTTTACAAAAACCAGAATAAAAACCTAACAATACCAGCTCCAGTTAGTTATGGTTATTCAATGAGGCTGTGTTTAGGTTAGGTAGCAAAAAAATAAAAACAACAAACAAACAAAACCAAACAAAAAACCTTGCCATACAGTACAGTCTATACAGGAAATAGTTCAAAACTACTTTTCCAGGTATGATCAAATGACTAAGACACCACCGACTCACTGAAGAGTTTAGAAATTTTTTTTTTTTTTTTTGAGATTTTGCTTAGTTTTTCCTATGGATGAGGGTTGTGTCTGAATGTATGTCTGTGCGCCATGTACATGCCTGGTGCCCATTAAAGCCAGGAGAGAGTAGTAGCAGTTATAGGTGTGAGCCTTCATGCTGGTCTGAGGAATCAAACCTGGGCATTTGATTAACGTCAGCCAGTAAGTACTCTTTTGGTTTTCCGAGGCAGGGTTTCTCTGTGTAGCCTTGGCTGTCCTGGACTTGCTTTTTAAACCAGGCTGGCCTCAAACTCACAGAGATCTGCCAGCCTCTGCCTCTTCCTTGAGTGCTGAGATTATAGGCATTCTCCACTGTACCCAACCAACCAGGCCTCTTAACCATTGAACTGACTCTTTATCCCTTGATATACTTTTCATCCATCTGTCTCACCCTGCTCCAGACGATAAAGAGGCAAAACCAGGCAGTATGGTGCTTTGTTTTGGCCCCTCTTTTTCTCTGTCACCATTTACATTTTTTTTGCCTTAGTTTTATTTGCATCAAATTCTTCTGTGTCATATGAGGAGAGGTTTTACATATAGTTATCACCTTCAAAGGGATGAAACCTTTTTAATAACTATCGTAAAGGCAGTATTTATGACTCTACTCTTGAGCAGAAGACAAGAGCAATGGTTTAAGATTAACTCATCTTGCTAAATTGCTGCAGAAGTCATTTCCTTAACTCTGGAAATTCATAGAGGCAATTTATGAATCCAAGAGAAACAGCCCAGAGGCAGAAAGCCTCATGTAACCTCAATAAACAGCAGTTTTGCACAGGAGTTTCTGAACAGAAAAACCCTGGAAGGCCAGTTGTTTGTTATAGCAGGTGGCATCACACTTCCAATGTGTTTTATAGTGAACGAGATTAGAGCAATGATTTTCAGTTAAACTTGGGTTATCAAATCTACCTCAGTTGTGCTAACAGAAAAGCCTAATGTTGATCTTTGCATGACTTTGAAACTTTTAGACTTCAATGACTTTTCATTAGTCATCATCACCATTATACTTGAGCACTTTACATAAAAGTGGGTTTTATTTTGAGAAGCCAAAATGTGAAATGGATCAGTTGAAGATTCTAAATGCAACAAAATACCAAGTAGGAATGTGAGGCTACAGAAAGGTTCATATTCATAGAGTATCTGTGGAGAGTCTATCCCATTCATGTGGGTAGCCTTACTTAGTAGTACTCAGAGGATACTGGAACATTCTTGAAATAGTTTCATTCATTTCTAAATCGAATGCTAGAACACGTCTGTTGATGTTACATGATCCAGCAAAGGGCTTAAAATCTTTTTATGTTCTAAGACTGTTGGCCTCAATCCTCCCTCAATGACTCTGAAAACTCACAACATAAGTGGGTGGTGAGAGAGTTTGGGATATGGGAATTGTGAGAAAGGCCATCATTTATGCAAGCGCTGTAACATTCCTCAAATGCACTCTGGAATGACTGGAATGAGACCATACTGCAGACCTCCCTTCACCAAAGCAGGGGTGACCTGGATGAAGAACTTCCTATGGGATAACTTACCCTTGCAAGGGTGGAGGAACATTGACACTTATTTGGTTTCTTTCAACTTGTGTCTGCATTTTATTTCAGAGAAGAAATGCCTATGGCCTTATCAAGCACATGTTGAGTTATTGGATGCTCTCTCTTTACCTGTACAGATGGCTCAAAAGAAATTCTTCATAGTCATCATTCTGTTTTCATAGCAGAATTTCTAAGCTTCTTTCTATGAATGATACAAGGCAGGCTGATTCCTCCAGCATTGTAGCCTCTGCTGAGCTTTCCACAAAACTCGTAAACATAACACAGAACACCAATATTAAGAGTTATGTGAAAAATGAAGACAGGAAGACCACTATTTCCACAAGTTTTCAACTGTGAAAAAAGTAGAGATAAATGCAAAATTAAAGCAGGCCATGGCAGATATTTAGTCCCATGAAAAAGAAGCACTTCATCTTTCAGGAACACGAGTCACCTCTCTCTTTCCAGTTCAGTATTTATTATGCTCTCAAGGACCCTAGCAGGGTATGTCTAAAGTAGCAAACACCACCACCATCAACGAATATAGAAAACAAGACACACTGAGGCACCTTCACATTGAGCATTTGCTTTCTCTATCACTCCAGCCAGCACCGGAGAGGGGGCTATGAGAGGCAGTTAGGGTTCCTCCATGTGAAGACTACCTTCTCACCTATAAAAAGCCAAGGTAGGATTGATTCAAGAGAAATCTTGATGGAAGAGGATATACACAGTGGGGATAATGCTTTCATGTATTAGTTAAAGTAGAGGCAAACCTACGTATTAGAATAAGCCAGAGACTCATAGACAAGGAAAACTGAGAGGAATCACATCCCAGGTAAGCTTTATGATGAGAGTTAAACCATCATATCTGGTAGCAGAAGAGAAAACCTCTTCTGGTTTGAAGGGAAGCTTCATTATGAGAGATAGCCACTATGTATAGCATGGGAAGGGTCCTGCAGGTATGTGTTCTTTGGTTCCTGGAATATTGGGGGAAAGGGAGTGAGAGAGGGAGAAAGAGAGAGACTACTTCAACCTAGCTAACCATGAAGGGTGCCAAAGGGAGAGGTAGGTGCTGCACTGACCAGCTCTTTCAGATGCCAGCAACAAATGGAGTTTTTGACTCTTTCAAGTTTTGGGAAGATGGGGTATGTTCCCTACCATGTGACCCAACCTGGCCTAGTCTATGTTCTAAGAGTCATAAGACAGAAAGGTGTTAGATGAAAGTAAAATTATAAGGTTTTCTTGAGTTTGATGTAGTATCTTTTATTATTATTATTATTTGCAATTTATTCAATTTATATCCTGATTGTAGTCCCCTCCCTCATCTTCCCCTCTTCCCCACTATCCCCCCTCTGACAGTGCAGTGAAAGGGATAGTCCTCCTCACCTATTATCTGACCGTAGCCTATTGAGACTCATCAGGACTGCCTGGATTTTCTTCTGTGGGCTGAAAAGGTTTCTCTGCCAGGGAAAAAGGATTAAAGAGCAGGCAACAAAGTTTATGTCAGAGACAGCCCCTGCTCCCCTTACTAGGGAACCCACATGGAATTGAGCTTCCATGGGCTACATCTGAGCAGGTAGTCTAGGTTTGCTCCATGCATGGTCCTTGATTGTTCCATCAGTCTCTGCATGAT
This sequence comes from Psammomys obesus, assembly GCF_907164565.1. Lineage (NCBI taxonomy): Eukaryota > Metazoa > Chordata > Mammalia > Rodentia > Muridae > Psammomys > Psammomys obesus. The sequence continues at coordinate 36,088,721 of NW_026587216.1, read as the reverse complement.
ACTCTGGGCTGAGATTATTTGGCTTTGTTGGTCTCTTCATAGAACTACTGTTCCCTTTAGCTCCTTCTCATCCTGCTTCTTCCAAAAGAAAAGTTTGGCTGTGAGTCTCTGCATCTGCTTCAATCAGATGCTAGGTGGAGTCTTTCAGAGGTTATCCTGTCCTTCTCTTCCACCACTTCAGGTGTCTATCCTGTTTGCCTTCTAAATGAGAATTAAGCACCCTGCCTAGGGTTCTCCTTGTTTAGCTTCTTTAGGTCTGTAGATTTTCGTATGTTTCTCTGTGGCAGCCTTTTTGGAGTTAATGGCAAATTTGGAGTTAATGGCATCTGAGCAGTGGAATTCGGCCTCTTGGCTTTGGCTATTTTCCAAAGTCCAGTTTCTCATGGACTGACCTTGGTGGTCCTACAGCAGACTGCTTTGACCCTGAGAAACTCTCTGCACCCATAGTAACCAGACAGCAGGCTCTGTGTAACCTTGAGTGAGCTCTCCTATGTTTTGATCAAGTAAAGCTCCTACGTGAGAATCTGCTTGTACTTTTTTTGCCTACTTAAGTGTTAACCTGATGTCCATTAAATCAACACCTGGATCAGCATGTAGACTTGGTGTCCTTCTCTGTGTCGCCCTGTCTCTCTCTCTCCCAGCCCTCTCTCAGGTGGTATTCAGGTGTCACTGCTGGCCGGTGACATTTCTCCTATATTATATGCCTAAAGTCCACTCATAAGTGAGTATATACCATGAATGTCTTTCTGGTTCTGGGTTTCCTCACTCTGGATGTTCTTCTCTAGTTCAATTTATTTGTCAGCAAATATTCATGATTACCTTGTTTTCAATTGCTGAGTAGTATTCCTTTGTGTAAATGTACCACAATTTCTGTATACATTCCTCGGTTGAGGGACATTTAGGTTGTTTCTAGATTTTGGCTATTACAAATAAAGCTGCTATGAACATAGTTGAGCAAATGTCCTAGTTGTATGGTGTATCATCTTTCAGGTATATCTTGTTGATGTTCTCAAAGAACTAGCTCTTTGTTTCTAATTTATTGATTTCAACCCTTAGTTTGATTATTTCTAGCTGTCTACTCCACTTTGGTGTGTCTGCTTCCTCCTTCCCCTCCCATTAGGGCTTTCAGGTGTGCTGTTAACTTGCTTGTATCATATGCCTCTAACCTTTTTCTGGAGATACTTGGTGCTATGAACTTTCCTTTTAGCACTGCTTTCATTGTGTCCCATAAGTTTGACTATGTTGTGCCTTCATTTTCATTGAATTTTAGGAAGTCTTTAATTTCTTCTTTATTTCTTCCTTGACCTAGCTGTCCTTGAGTAGAGAGCTGTTAAGTTTACATGAGCATGTAGGCTTTTTGCTATTTCCATTGTTGTTGAGGTCCAGCTTCAGTCTATGGTGGTCTGATAGGACACAAGGACTTATTCTTTTATCTGTTGAGGTTTATTTTGTGACCCAAGCATATGGTCAATTTTGGACATGTTTCCATGAGGTTTTGGGTGAAAAATTCTGTAGATGTTTAAGTTTATTTGATTCATGAGATTTGTTAGTGTCATTATTTCTCTGTTTAGTTTCTGTTTTGTTGACCTTCCTTTGGTGAGATTGGGGTGTTGAAGTCTCCCACTATTATGTGTGGAGGTATACATGTATGGTTTAAGCTTTATTAATGTTTCTTTTACAAATGTGGGTACCCTTGTATTTGAGGCATAGATTTTCAGAATTGAGATGTTTTCTTGGTGGAATTTTTCTTTATGTGTATAAAATTTCTTTCCTCATCTTTTTTTGATTAATTTTGGTTAAAAAAATATGTTCTATTAGATGTTAAAATGGCTATTCCAGCTTGCTTCTTGGGTTTATTCACTTGGAAACATTTTTCAGCCCATTACTCTCAGGTAATGTCTATCTTTGTGACTGAGGTGTGTTTCTTGTATGCAGCAGACTGATGGGTACTGTTTACACATCCATACTGTTAGTCTGTGTCTTTTTGTTGGAGAGTTGAGTTCATTGATGTTGATAGATATTAATGTCTGGTGTCTGTTGGTTCCTTTTATTTTAATTTTGGTTACAGTAGTGTGTTTGTGTGCTTGTCTATTTTTGGTTTTGCTGTAGTGAAGTTATTTATATCCTGTGGGGTTTTTTTGTTTTTGTTTTGTTTTTTTTGGGGGGTGTGTGGTTAACTTCCTAGGGTGGGAGTTTTCATTCTAGTATCTTCCATAGAACTGGGTTTGTGCATAGAGATTGTTTAAATTTGGTTCTGTTGTGGAATATATTGTTTTCTCTATCTATGGTGATTGAAAGTGTTGCTGGGTATAGTAGTCTGGATTGACATCTTTGGTTTTAGGTTTACAAGACATTTACCCTGGCTCTTCTGGCTTTATGGTCTCTTTTGAGAAGTCAGGTATGATTCTGATACTGTTTGACATTATAGTTTACTTGGCCTTTTCCCCTTGCAGCCTTTAATACCTTTTCTTTCTTCTGTAAAATTAGTGTTTTGATTATTTTGTGGGGGATGAGTGTCTTCTCTGGTCTAATCTATTTGGTGTTCTGTATGCCTCTTGTATGCTTATACAGGCATCTCTTTCTTAAGACTGGGTAAATTTTCTTCCATGATTTTGTTGAAAATATTTTTTTGGTTCTTGGATACAGGAATATTCATTTTCTTCTATTCTTATAATTCCTAGGTTTCTTCTTTTCATGGTATCCTTGATTTCTTGGATGTTTTGTGTCAGGAATTTTTTACATTTAACATTTTCTTTGATGGGTACATCAATTTCTTTCATCATGTCTTCTGCACCTGAGATTCTTTCCTCCATCTCCTGTATCCTGTTCATGATGCTTACCTCTACAGTTCCTGTTTTCTTCCCTAAGTTCTCCCTCTCCAGAGTTTCTTCAGTTTGTGCTTTCTTTAATGTTTGTGTCTCAGGGTCTTTTCTGAGACTGACATTCAACCAAGGACCATGTATGGATATAACCTAGAACCTCTGCTCAGTTGTAGCCTGTGGTAGCTCAGTAACCAATTAGTTTCCCATAATGAGGGGAACAAGGACTATTTCTAACAGGAACTCAATGACTGGCTCTTTGACCTCCCCACCCCCCAAGGGAGGAGCAGTCCTGTTAGGCCACAGAGGAGGGCATTGCAGCCAGTCCTGAAGATACCTGACAAAACAGGATCAGATGAATGGGGAGGAGGTTCCCCCCTATCAGTGGACTTGGAAAGGGGCACGGTGGAGATGAGGGAGGGAGAGTGGGATTGGGAGGGAATGAGGGATCGGGACACGGCTGGGATACAGAGTTAAAATGTAACTGATAAGAAAAATAAAAAATAAAAAAAATGTTTGTGTCTATTTTCGTGCCTTACATGATTTGTCCAATTCATTCACCTTTTGTTTGAACTTTCCTGTATTTAATTCAGTAATTTAATTATTTTCTCTCTAAAGGCCTCAATCTGTTTGACTGTATCTTCCTATATTTTCTTATGGATTTTATTCCTTTCATCTGTTATCATCCTTGTAAGCCAAAGATATAAGGTCATTTTCTTGTGTTGTGGTAGGGTATTCAGGGCTTCTTATCTTTGTACAACTAGGTTCTTGGGAAGCTATATTGCATTGGCTTTTGTTGATTGTGTTTTTACACTGACCTTTAGTCATCTGGTTGTGTCTGGTGCTGTTAGCATAAAGTGTCCTTTATTAACTTTTTTTCAGGATGTATTTCCTAGAGATGCTTTTCCTTGATTCCAGCTTTCAGTCTCCTGTACTGTGAAAAAAAAATCTTGATTTTTCCTGAATTGCCTAGTGTATTTTATGCTGTTATAGTAACTAAAATGGACTAAAGCAGTGTGTGAGAATCCACTCATGGTGATAACTGGAAATTGAATGGGAGAATAAAGCCCAAATATATGTGAAATCATTAGAAGAATATAATATTTAAATGGCTACTGAAATACATACATATATTTGAAAACTAGTTTTATATATCTTAAATGTTAAGAAGAGTAATGTGGTTCTTTTCTTTCATCTTATACTGGTAAACACTAGCTGTTGGATGAATAAGAAAACAGCAAGAATAGAGATGTCTAAATAAAAGATGTCTAAATAAAATAAATAGTGCTCCAAAAGGCATAATTCTGTTTCCTGTCATAAACCATTAAAAGAATACTTTTGAAAATTCAAAGTTAACACATATTAGTGTAATGATAGAATACATTATTTTTAAAAGGACAGGAAGGAAAGACCTCAGAAATAGTAACTCAAAACTGACACAGCAGAAGGTTAGAAACATGAATGAAGCAAAGAAGACATTTAAAAGAAAGAACAGAAGACAGATGTTGTTTGTGGCAATATATTTGTTGTGGTAACTAATAAAGTAGCAAGCCTATATGGTATTTCAAACAAAACCAAAGTAAGCCCTAGTAACACAAACAATAGCGCTGACGTCAGCAACATTGCGAAGTTTGTAACTCTGAGCTCTTCTTCTCCCACTGAAATACTGAAACCTAAGCATATCTGTCGGAACTAATTTTCTTGAGAAATGGGAAGAGACCCAAACATCCATAGTGCCAAACAACTGGCAAAACTATAAAAAAGTCAACTTCAATATGGCAAGAAATGTCCCTAGCATTTTTACTTACCTCATTCTATTTTGTGTGGGTGCCATATTAGTCCTGTAGAGAGAACGATGCTTTTGGAGAATGTGATCTAGGTCTCTGATTCTGGCTGAGTCAGAGCTGACTTCCCTGAACACCACAACATCTATCTGTTCTACTGCATCTGGTACTATTGGGGAGGTTCAGAACCTGAACCTGCCTCAAAACACTTGGAAAAGTGGGTATAGCTCAAAGACATTCCTGGTCAACTAATGGAAAAGACTGTAGTCAAAACACAATGTCTGAGGAATACTCGAAGAATAAGAACAGTTAAAGTCTCTGTAAGAAATTAGGCCATGAAAAGCTGCACAAAAACACACTGTAATACTCCACAATCCTGGACCAGTGGGTTGGCTACCAACGGTACCCCATCAATTACTGATTAATTAAATACCTGGCAGCTGGATCTCTCCTTTCAGATAACTCTAGCTGTGTCAACTTGACATAAAATTAGCCAGAAGAACTAACCCCTTGTCAATTTGACACACAAACACATGACTGTTAAGCCAAAACCTTTCCTTTCTTGTTTATCCTCAAAACCACACATTCGTATCAATACCACAATATAAAATATCTTCCAATTTAAAAAATCCCCATAGTCTTCATAGAATCAAACCCTTAAAATCCAAGCTCTTTAAAAATCCAGTTTAAAAATCTGTGTCTGTTTAAAAATCCAGTCTCTCAACTTTGTGCACCTGTGAAATACTAAAAATATGATAAATACTTCCATACTTCAAGAGATGAACCAGGACACAGTCACAATTAGGTCAAAGGAAAACCAAACTCCATCTGTGTAAGTCACACAATGTCCAATATCTGTGATTCACTCACGATCTTCTGGAATCTTCTGAAGGGCTTAGGTCACTTCTGTGGCTCTAGCTTCACAGCACACACAGCTTGTCTTCTGGTCTTGCACTGGCTCCACTTCTCTGCTGCTACTATTTTTGGTGGTCATCCTCTGGTACTGATATTTCCAAAATGCTAGAGTCTCTTGCTGCAACCTGCCTTTCACAGATAGCCTTTACTTGAGTCTCTTCAGGGACTCCAGCCCTGCCACACAGTGCCAAAACACAATAGCTCTCCATGTCCTTCCGTTCATGCCTATAAAACCAGTATCACCTGAGTGAATCTTATACCTACCAAGTTCAGCTGCCCAGTGTAAGGTATACCTTGGCCACCTTTGGAACACAGCTTCTGTGTGCTCACCCAAGGAAACACTTCCCATAAGATTTAACCTCAATGATGCTGGATTCTTCTGAATCAGCACTAATTTCTTAGCTCAATTTTCTCACATCAATTGCCCAAATAAAGCGAAAGTTGTACATCAGTGTTTCTAGTTTCTTGTTAATCATAGCTGAATTTTTAGCTGCAGCTGACCACATACCACAGATTCTCAACTCAAAATAGCAAAGTGTTCTGATTAAATCTTAAAGTGACCCTCGAACTTCTCTCTGGAACTTGACAAACCATGCCACCTCCATCTGTAGGCTTTTATTTTTTCACCAAAGCTACTTTTATTTAGTGTTCTTAAAGGCTTCTGCCTCCCTTCCAACCACTGACCAAAGGTAGGCGAGATAAAGGTTTTTAGGTAAAGGGGGTTGTAGACCTTTTTAGAAGTAATTCTTTAGGATGAAACCACTCCTAATTGTCTGTATACTAGCAGTTCAGTCCAAAGGCCCAAATCAAACAGCAACACAAATCAATATGATTCAGAGGATCAAGACAAGTCAAAGCTGGAAGACTCAGTTGTCTTACCCTGGAGAAGTTCTCTGGAATGTTTCTCTCTGTGAAGTCAAGTGTGGAAGTACAAGGATAAGTGCAGAGATGTCAATACAAAAAGTGATGTCTTACTATCCATGAGCTTCTCTCTCTCTCTCTCTCTCTCCTCTCCTCAAAGTCCACCCACGAATGTTCTCAGCTGACCAAAGCCATGTCTCTCGCATGAGACAGATCACATCAAAACATTACGTGCCCTCTCACAAGCCAGCTCCAGCAAAACATCACCTGAACTCAACTGAGTCTTCAAAGAAACCAGAAACTTCCACTTCATCCATCTTCTGCATTGCTGTCAACATTCTTATCTTCCAAGCTCCTACAAACATTCCACTGATATCTCAACACTGAAGGGGTCCCTAGCCCTTCATTGATCTCTAATTAAGAAAATGCCTTTCAGCTGGATCTTATGGAGGCATTTTATCAATTGAGGTTGTCTCCTTTCAGATAACTCTAATTTGTGTCAAGTTGACATAAAACTATTCAGCACAAAATATGAATCAATAATTTTGAACACAGCAAGAATGCTGTAACTTATTTTATAAACATATTCTCAGTAACACACAGAGTTTGTTCCTTACAAGAAACTATAGGATAGAATGTAGGCAGTAGTATTCAAAGCAGAGAGTGAAAAAAACTTTTTCAATTGAAACTTCATGTCTTCACAAAAGGGGTTTCACAAATGAAATAGAAACTCTCTGACACTAAAAGAGGAGGAAAATGCTTCAGAACACATTGTACTAAGCTGATGATCAAAAAAGAGAAAGAGAAGAAGAAACTGATCTACCAAGATCTCTTATGACTGTAGGTCAAAATCCCTCAACATGTATATTAACTATATCTCCTTGCATGTCGCCATGTGCAAAACGAATAATCAAGAAAGAAAAGAAACAAATGTATTTACAAAAATAACATATAAAATAATAAAATACTTAGAAATATTTTTAAAGTAGGCAAAAGCTTTTACACTGTAATTTACAGAACTATAGTTTAGAGAATTTGAGTATGACTTGGGGAAAATGAAAGATCCACTGTTTAAGAGCAGAAAGAATACTATTAAGATGTCAGAGTCTGCAGATTTACAGGCTAAATGCACTCTGTCACCATTCTGTCAGCCTCTGCTACAGGCAGGGTAAGCTGCAGGTGAGTGCAAAGGCATGTCATTTCTCTGAGGATTTCTTTATTCAAGATAATTGTGAGTTCTTTTGGGCTTAGTAATTATTTATTCTAAAGAGGTGATAAATTCAGAAAGCATATTATATACCTCCAAATGGCCATTTTAATATAGTGTTAAATACTTTACCCATAAAGTCTGTTTGGTCATGATGGTTTTTGTCTAAATAATTTAAAATTTAATTAAGTAAAGTAAGTCTCCAAGCTGATTCTTTTTGAACTAATAAAAGTGATTTTAAAATATTAGAGGGAATCTGGGCTTGAGGCGCATGCCTGTAATCCCTGCAGGCAGATCTCTGTGAGTTTGAGGCTAACCCAGTCTACAACTCGAGTGAAGGACAGCCAAGGCTACACAGAGAAACCCTGTCTCAAAAAAACAATAAGACCCCTGCACAGATGTAGCCCATGGCAGATCAGTATCCAAGTAGGTTCCATAGTAATAGGAACAGGGAATGTCTCTGACATGAACTGATTGGCCTGCTCTTTAATTACCTCCCCCTGAGCGGGGAGCAGCATTACCAGACCACAGAAGAAGACAATGCAGCCACTCCTGATGAGACCTAATTGACTAGGATCAGAAGGAAGGAAAAGAAGTCCTCCCCTATCAGTAGACTTGGGGAGGGGCATGCATGCAGAGGGTGGAGGAAGGGAGGGATTGGGACAGGAGGAGGGAGGGAACCACAGGGGGGATACAAAGTGAATAAAGTGTAATTAACAAAGAAAAAAATAAAATTAATTAAAAACAAAAACAAAACAAAAAACCCCAAACAACAACAACAACAACAACAACAAAACACAAAAATTTTGAGAGAAAATAAGCATTTTGAATCAACTTAAGTAATCTTAAAATAAAAAGTTAAATTTCTCCACCAGGCAATAAATATACTATCAAGTTATAATCACAATAATCCTGAAAATTAAAAAAAAAAAATGTAATAAGATCAACCAAGTAGGAGAGTAGAAACCGATTTTTCTTATGTATCCATATATCTATCTTTATACAATCACTTGATATTAATTTCATATAGAATTACAAAGGGAAAATGCTAAATTTTCAGACAATGGTACTATTTTAAAAATTTTAGTGTTGATTAAATTTGTAACATGCAAAAGTGTTAGCTTGGTACTTTGTAGGAAAAATGAAGTAATTCTAGAAAAGAGTAATATCTAAATTTAAATTTAGTAGAAAAATTATGGAAAAGATGTAATATAAAGACTAATATTTTTGACATATCAAAGCCACAAAAATGTCAAAGAAGGAAGTGAGAAAATATCTTTCTGCCAAATAGTTTACTGCACTAAGGTAGGAAATGTTTACAGAGTGGTAAGAATGAGGTTAAATCTCTATTAGAAAACTGGCAACAGAGTTGGCAAAAAACAGACTAAAAGTTGGAAATATTTATGGCTGAGCAATGTGTTTGACTTATGATAACGAAAAGTTAATTAAAATGACAATGGCATGCTATGTTTTAAGGAAAACAGTTTTCTATTGCATGGTTGAAAGGAAATAATTTTTTTTTTAACAAACACTTTAGAAGATTCCATGAAGATGCATACCTTATTCAGAGGCTTCCACTCATTGGAACTGAGCACATTTTCTTCATCACACATATGTTTACAAATATTCTGTGAAATACATACTGAAAAGCAGTTAACAAAATTCAGAAGAAGGCTTTTGCAGAAGTAACAGAGGAGAACACACCTACAGAAGTAGAGAGGTCACAGATCTACTTACTGACAAATTATTTTAACAGAGACTGGGCGATGAAGTTGTAATCCATGAAGATAGTTCTTGAAAAGCATGAAATGCAGGATACACTGAAAATACCACATCCCTGAGGTTATCACTATCTTAATGAATGAATTAATGAATTTTATTTTTGAGATTAAAATTACATTTCTCCCTCTCTTTCCTCCCTCTAACCCCCCCCCCCATATACTCCTTTTCTCTCTCCTTCAACTTAGTGGCCTATTTTAACACCGTCATTACATGCATTATATGTATCTCCATCCCAGATCTCAAGCTGTCCTATAGAGCAACAGTAATAAAAACGGCCATGGTACTGGCATAGAAACAGACTGGTGGATCAATGGAATTGAATCAATTGAATTGAATTGAATTGATTTGAATTGAATTGAATTGAAATAAACCCAAACACTTATGGAAACTTAATTTTTGACAAAAAAGCCAAAACCATACAATCGAAAAAAGACAGAATCTTCAACAAGTGATGCTGTTCTAACTGGTTGTCTACATGCAGAAAAATGCAAATAGACCCATATTTATCACCCTGCACAAACTTAAAGTCCAAGTGGATCAAAGACCTCAACACAAAACCAGACACACTAAATCTGTTAGAAGAAATAGTAGGGAAGAAACTTGACCTCATTGGCACTGGACACAACTTCCTGAGCAGAACACCAACAGCACAAGTTCCACGAACAACAATTAATAAATGGGACCTCATGAAACTGTGTATACATATATATTACTTAATAAACCTATTCAGCCTGTGTAATGTTGCTTTTCTGTATGTTTTCAAGGCTGACTGTTTGGCATTGGACAACTGGTTGGTGTGTTCTTTCCTGGGGAAGACTTCATTTTCAGCTTCCAGATTTATTCAGTTGCCTTTGCTCCTTGGCATGTTCACTGGTGTCACCTTGTTCAACTCACATTTAGCATAATCCTGGTAAGACTTTAATGTTGTATGACATTAGGTGTTGGGGGAATGGAGGAGAATCTCAGGGTAAATTTCCTGATGCTCTGCCTGTTACAGTATTTCTTTTTTTCTTCTTGCAGAATGTTCCCCGAGCCTTCAGTGCATTGTAGATGTATCCGCTGGGACCTGATGAGAGGTGAGGGCAAATGCTTCGGTATTGTTTTTAAGGATTGTGTTGGTTTAGCGATGTAGCGGGGAAGTTCTCCTCTAATATCCATGACTTCACTAGCATTGAGTGCTTAGCTAGGTCCTCATACCAGGCATAATTTCTCTCCCTTTGATTAGGTCTTAAGTTCCACTAGAGAGCTGAACTTAGGCCCAAGGTATGGGTGCCACTAGTGCACCCTTAGAGGTATTGTGCCATGCAATTTCTTGGGTGTTTCATAGGCTTCATAGCGGGCTGGGACTGTCGGTTTCCTTCCCTCCTTTGGAAGCTTGCATGGTGCCTTTGGGTACCATAAAAGCTAGTCCTCAAGGGAGGAGGCGTTCAGGTCCGGTCCAGCTCAGGGGTCTTGGAGTCCCGTTTTTAGAGTGTACAGTGTCTTCAGCAATATGGACTAACCTCCCACCCCTGGAGAGTAACTGAGGACAACGCAACAGGCTGTATGTTTTTGGAGATTCTTGGACATCACTGGCCAAAATCTCGAAAAGAAGACTTCTCATACTTGGTATTAGGTATTTGATAAATTGTCTTTGCTCTTGGAGTGAAATCTGTCAGCCCAGATAAGAAAAGCGATTAGTTCCAAGGCCCAGTTTTTAAATGGTCACTTTTTTTTTTAAGTATGGTTTTTGAGTTCTTTGTATATTATGAATACTAATCTTCTGTTAGATGTATAGCTGGAAAGGAATCTCTTTCCGTGGGCTTCTTCTTTACCCAATTTATTGTTTCTTTTGCTCTGAAGAAGCTTTCTGGTTTTATGAAGCCTCTCCTGTCAGTTGTTGACTGTAATTCTTGGGCAAATGATGTGTTAGTCAGGAAGTCCTTTTCTACAACCGAATCATGGAGGGTACTGCCCATGTTTTCTTTTAACATTTCTAGTGTTTCAGGTTTCAGGTTTAGGATTTTTAATCATTTGAAGTTAGTTTTTGTGTATAGTAATAGGTATAGGTCAGATTTCATTCTTCTACGTGTGGACATCTAGTTTTCCTGGCACCATTTGTTGAAGATGATTTTTTTGTTCTCTTCGTGGTGTTTTTTGTGTCTGTGTTAAATAGCGGCGGAGGTTATATAAGCTACTGTTTGGGTCTTCTGTGTTGTTCTATTGTTCTACATGTCTGTTTTTGTGCCAGTATTCTACTTGCAAGTTTTATTGATTTGTTTTTGGTTTTGATTTTGTTTTGTTTTGCAAGTTTATTGAGTCTATGTTTCTCAGGGATACTGGCCCGTTTTGTTTTTGTTTTTGTGTTTTTGCATGGTTTGGGTATGTAGGAGGAATTTGGGAGTGCTGCTCCTTCTGTTTCTTTTTTCTTTCTTTTTCTTTTTTGTTTTTGGATAGTTTAAGGAGGGTTGGCTGTAGATCTTCTTTGAATGTCTGGGAGAATTCTGCTGAGAATCCATGTGGTCCAGGACATTTTTTAGCTGGAAGGCTTTTTTCATTACTATTTTAGTCTTCTCTTTATGGTTCTGCTTAAGTTGTTGACTTCTTCTTGGTTTAATTTTGGTGGTTTGGCAGATTCTAGAAATCCATTCATTTCTTTTAGGTTTTCCAGCCTAATAGAGTTTAGGACTTAAAACATTTCCTTATAATATCATGAATTTCTTTGGTGCCTGTTGTAATGTTTTCATATTCACTTCTGACTTTGTTAACTTGTGTCTTCTCTTTTATCGCTTTGGTTATTTGGGACAAAGGTCAATTTTGTTTATATTCTCAAAGAACAAACTCTTAGATTGTTGATTTGTTGTTATTATTTTCTTTGTTTCAATTTTTTGATTTCAGTGCTGGTTGGCTGGGTTTGTATTTGGTTTGGTTTGGTTTTGCAAAATTTGAGAGTTGTATCATGAAGCCATTTATTTGTGCTCTTTCTGAGTTTTAATGTAGGCACTTTGAGCAATACTTTTCTTCATAGGATTGTTTTTGATACGTTCCAGAGATTTTGTTGTATTGTATTTTCATTTTCATTTAATTCTAGGAAGGTTTTTATTTCTTTCTTGATTTCGTTTTATTACCATTTACCATTCAGTAAAGAGTTGTTTAATCTCTTTAAATTTGCATATTTACTGAGGGTATTTTTCTGTCAATTTTCAGTTTTGTTTCATTGTGGTTACACAGGGTACAAAGAGTGATTTCAATATTTTTGAATTTATAAATATTTGTTTTGTGTCCCAGGATGTGCTCTATTTTTAAAAAGCTTCTATTCACTGCTGAGTATAATGTATTTTTTTTTTTTTGCTGTTTAGATAGAATATTATATCAATGTCTGTTAAGATCATTTGATATGTATGTCAATTAATTCTGATGTTTCTCTGTTAATTTTTCACCCAGGTGACCAATCTATCCAAGAAAGTGGGGTACTGAAATCACCTACTATTAATGTGCTGAAGTTAAATCCAGTGTCTCTCTCTCTGTGTGTGTGTGTGTGTATTAATAAAACTATGTGTCACAAAGTTTTGTGCATGCATGTTTAGAATAGCAATGTCTTCTTGGCTAACTGTTTCCTTGACTATAATGAAATATCCCTCTTTATATCTTCTGGTAAGTTTTGGGTTTAAGTCTTTTTTGTCAGATACTATGATAGTGATACCTACTCACTTCTTGGTCCTCTTTGATCTATCCTTTTACTTTAAACTCTAAGGCAATGCCTATCTTTACAAATAAGGTATATTTCTTGGAAACAACAGATAGATGGAATTTTTATTTGGTCCGTTCAGTCTATGCCTTTTGGTTGAATAATTGAGGCTATTGATATTTGAAGTCACCTTTGAAATGAATATGTTAACTGTGGTCATTGTGCCATTGATTTTTGACTCTGCATGTGTGTGTTCTTAGTGGTATTTCACGTTTAATAATTACGTCTTCGTATTTTTTGAAACAGTCTCTCTGCTCTGTTCATTTATCTTTCAGCCCAGAATAATGCCTCTGGTATTTTCTTTAGGTCTGGTTTGTTGGGTATTCATTTTTTGAGGCTATTTATTTTATGGAAAGTTTTTCTTTTTCCTTCAATCACAGCCAATGATTTTGCTGGGCATATTAATCTACAAAGGCTGTCATTGTTGTAACATATTGCTTTAAGCTCTTCTGACTTTCACATTTCCACCAAGAAATCGTCTGTTATATTGATGGATTTTTCCTCTCTATGTGTCTTTTTTTTTTCTTTTGACGCTCTCAATATATGTTTTTTTTATGCATATTGAGTCTTTTAACTATAGAGTACTGTGGAGATTTTCTTTTCTAGTCTTGTCTGTTTGATATTACACGTGCTTCTCATATCTATATAGGAGTTTAGGGGAAGTTTTCTTTTATGATATTGTTGAAGATCTGGTCTATGCCAATGACTTGGTACTATTTTTTTTCTTATCTATGACTATATTTCAAAGATATTTAAATTGTCTTCCACATTTCTTGTGTGTTTCTTTCTTGTCTTTAAAAAAGTTACATGTTCATTTGGTCTAGACCATCTAAATTCAAGACTTGATATCTGTCTTCTGCTTGACTCAGTCTCCTTGTGAGGCTTTTCTTTGAGTTTGATAGCTGGGCTCTTTGAGTTTTTCAGCACCATCTTCATTTCAGCTCAAACCCTCTTTAATGTTTCTCTCTCCTGATTGAATTCTGTTGCCAAGTTTTGGATTATCTCCATCATTTCCATTGGCCTTATGTTTGTGTTTTACTGGGTATCACTTAGGTGTTTATTCTTCTTAAGCTCTTTTCCATTGATTTAATTGAGGAATTTCTTTATCTTATTTAAAACTCTTGGCATTGTTTAATGATTGTCCATTTAAATTTTGTGTTCTAGAGTTCATCTGGGACCTCTCATTTACTCAGCATTTCCACAGTACTGGTAGGTTTTGGAGAGAAGATATTGGCTTGATCTCTTAGTTTTGTGATGAGATCTGGACATGTGGTCTTTCTTTGTTATTTCTGAGTTTTTTATAAGTAGAGAAGTCTGGCTGATAAACACGTTCAGCAAAGTGGCTGGATACAAGGTTAACTAAAAAAATGATCAGTAGTTCTCCTATATACAAATGATAAGCTGGTTGAGAATGAAATCAGGGAACTAATGCCCTTCACAAAAGTCACAACTAATATAAAATATCTTGGGGTAACTCTAAACAAGCAAGTAAAAGACCTGTATACCAAGAACTTCAAGTCCCTGAAGAAAGACTGAAGAAGATATCAGAGGATGGAAAGATCTCCCATGCCCATGGATTGGTAGGATTAGCATAGTAAAAATGGGAATCTTACCAAAATCAATCAACAGATTCAACACAGTTCCCATCAAAGTTCCAACACAATTCTTTACAGACCTTGAAAGAGCAATTCTCAACTTCATTTAGAAAAGCAATGTAAACTTGTACAGCCACTCTGGAAATCAATCTGGTGCTTTCTCAGACTATTAGGAATAGTGCTTCCTCAAGATCCAGCTATACCACTTCTAGGCATATATCCAAAAGATGCTCAAAGACACAATAAAGACATTTGCTCAACCATGTTTGTAGCAGCTTTATTTATAATAGCCAGAACCTGGAAACAACCCAGATGTCCCTCAACTGAGGAATGGATACAGAAATTATGGTACATTTACACAATGGAATATTACTCAGCAATAAAAAACAAGAAAATCATGAAATTTATGGGTAAATGGTAGGAACTAGAAAATACCATCCTGAGTGAGGTATCCCAGAAGCGGAAATACACACAGGGTATACACTCACTCATAAGTGGATATTAGACATGTAATATAGGATAAACATACTAAAATCTGTACACCTAAAGAAGCTAAACAAGAAGGAGGGCCCTGGGTAAGATGATCAGCCTCACTCAGAAAGGCAAACAAGATGAACATCAGAAGAGGGAGAAAACAGGGAACAGGACAGAAGCCTATCACAGAGGGCCTCTGAAAGACTACCCAGCAAGGTATCAAAACCTATGCTGAGACTCATAGCCAAACTTTGGATAGAGTTCAGGGAATCTTTTGAAAGAAGGGGGAGATAAAAAGACCTGGAGAGGACAGGCGCTCCACAAGAAGAGCAACAGAACCAAAAAATCTGGGCACAGGGGTCTTCTCTGAAACTGATACTCCAACTAAGGACCATCCAGGGAGATAACCTAGAACCCCTGCACAGACATATCCCATGACAGTTCAGTGTCCAAGTGGGTTCCATAGTAATGGGAACAGGGACTGTCTCTGACATGAACTGATTGGCCTGCTCTTTGATCACCTACCCCTGAATAGGGAGCAGCCTTACCAGGCCACAGAGGAAGACAATGCAGCCACTCCTGATGAAATCTGATAGACTAGGATCAGAAGGAAGGGGAGGAAGACCTCCCCTATCAGTGGACTTGGGGAGGGGCATGCATGGAGAAGGGGGAGGGAGGGTAGAACTGGGAAGGGAGGAGGAAGGGGTTTATGGAGGGACACAAAGTAAATAAAGTGTAGTTAATAAAAATTAAAATTAAAAAAGAAAAAAACCCAGGGTAGTTAAAACAATCATATATATGTATATGTTTATATATAAATATTCTGGAGGTATTGCCATCCTTGATTTCAAGCTCTACTACATAGCTATAGTAATAAAATCTTCATAGTAAACAGACAGGTTGATCAAAGCAATCGAAATGAAGACCGAGACAGAAATCCACACACCCATAGATACTTCATTTTTGGTAAGGAAGCCAAAATTATACAATGAAAAAAAGCACCTTCAACAAATGATGCTGTTCTATCTCTATGTTTATATGTAGAAGAATGCAAACAAATCTATATCTATCACCCTACACAAAACTCAAGTCAAAGAGGATCAAAGACCTCAACCTATACACATATACACAAAGACCTCAACATATACATTCAGCTGGGTACAATAGCACATGCCTGTAATCCCAGCATTTGGGAAGGCAGAAGCAGGTGGATCTCTGTGAGTTTGAGCCAGCCTGGTCTACAGAACAAGTCCAAGATAGCCAAGGCTACACAAGAGAAACCCTGTCTCAAAAAAAAAAAAAAAAAAACCTCACAATAAAGAAAACAAAACATATTTTTAAAAAGTTAAAAATATTAGATACACTGCTTTCATATTGTCCCATAAGACTGGGTAAGTTTTGCCTTCATTTTCACTGAATTTTAGGAAGTTCCTAATTCATTTCTTCCCTGACCCGTTGTCATTGGGTAGAGTGTTCTTTAGTTTCCATTTGTGTGTAGGATTTTGGTATTTCTGATGTTGAGGTCTAGTTTTAGATTATGGTGTTCTGATAGGATCAAAGGGATTATTTCAATCTTCTTGTATCTGTTAAGGCTTGCTTTTGTGCCTGACTACATGGTCAATTTTTGAGAAGGCTCCATGGGTGCTGAGAAGAAAGTATATTCCTTTGTGTTAGGTTGAGAAGTTCTGTAGACATCTGTTAGGTCCATTGGATTTAAGACCTCTGGAAGTGTCATTATTTCTCTGTTTAGCTTCTGTACCAATGATCTGTCCCGTGTAAGAGTGGAGTATTAAAGTTCATAGCAATAAGGGCCTTCAGAAAGAGATTTGAGACATATCATACAAGCAACTTCACAGCACACCTGAAAACCCTGAGGGGAAAAAAGCAGACACACCTAAGAAGAGTAGACAGCTGGAAATAATCAAACTCAGGGCTGAAATAAATAACTTAGAAACAAAGAAAACAATTCAAAGAATCAATGAAACCAAGAGCTAGTTCTTTGAGAAAATCAACAAGATAGTTAGTTAGTTAGTTAGTTAGTTAGTTAGTTAGTTAGTTAGTTAG
>NW_026587216.1:36037817-36071483 GCF_907164565.1 Psammomys obesus | reverse complement strand
TAGTTAGTTAGTTAGTTAGTTAGTTAGTTAGTTAGTTAGTTAGTTAGTTAGTTAGACAAACTAACTAAAAGGCAGAGAGAAACTATCCAAATCAACAAAATCAGAAATGAAAAGGAGGGCATAACAAGACAATGAGGAAATCCAAAGAATCATTAGGTCTTACTTCAAAAGCCTATATGCCACAAAATTTGAAAATTTAATTGAAATGGACAATTTAATTGATGGATTCTACCAAAGTTGAATCAATATCAAGTAAATAAATTAAATAGACCTATATCCAATCAGGAAGTAGAAGCACTCATCAAAAGTCTCTCATCCAAAAAAGCCAAGAGCCTGGCTTCAGTGCAGAATTCTATCAGACCTTCAAGGAAGAGCTAATGCATACTCTTCAAACTATCCTACAAAATAGAAGCAGAAGGAATGTTACCAATCTCATTCTATGAGGCCACAGTCACTTAATACCTAAACTGCACAAAAACCCAACAAAGAAAGAAAACTTTAGACCAATCTCTCTTACAGTGAATGACACAAAAATACTCAATAAAATACTTGCAAACTGAATCCAAGAACACATCAAACATATCATTCACCATGACCAATTAGGCTTCAACCTAGCAATGCAGGAGTGGTTCTATATACAGAAATCCAATGTAATTTACCATATAAACAAACTGAGGGAAAAGAAAAACAATACATGATCATCTCCTTAGATGCCAAAAAATCATTTGACAAAATCCAACACCCATTCATGTTTAAAGTCTTGGAGAGATCAGGGATACAAGGCACATACCTAAAGATAGTAAAGGCAATATACAGCAAGCCTATAACCAACATCAAGCTAAATGGAGTGAAACTGAAATCAATCCCACTGAAATCAGAAACAAGGCAAGGTTGCCCACTCTCTCCGTATCTCTTCTAGTACTGTAAGTCCTAGTTAAAGTAATAAGACAAAGGAGATCAAGGGGATACAAATCAGAAAGGAAGAAGACAAAGTATTATTATTTGCAGATGATATGATAGTATACCTGAGTGCCCCCAAAAATTCAACCAGAGAACTCCTACAGCTCATAAACACTTTCAGCAAATTGGCAGGATACAAAATTAACTCAGAAAAATAAAATCAGTAGCTCTCCTGTATACAAAATATAAATCAGCTGACAAAGAAATTAGGTAAACAACACCCTTCACAATACCCACAAATAATATAAAGTACTTTGGTGTGACTCTAACCAAGCAAGAGAAAGTTGTATGAAAACAGCTTCAAGTCTCTGAAGAAAGAAATTGAAGAAGATATTGGAAGATGGAAAGATCTCCCATACTTATGGACCAGTAGGATTAAGAGTAAAAAATGGACATCCTGCCAAAGGCAATCTACAGATTCAATTCAATTCCCATCAAAATATCAACACAATTCTTTACAGACCTTGAAAGAACAATTCTCATTTTCATTTGGAAAAATAAAAATCCAAGAACAGCTAAAACAACCTTCTACAATAAAAGATGTCCCTCAACTGAAGAATAGATAAAGAAACTGAACATTTACACAGTGGAGCATAATTTAGGTGTGAAATAGAAAGACATCAAGAAATTTGCAGTCAAATGGGTGGAAATAGAAGAACACCATCCTGAGTGAGGTAAGCCAGACCCAGAAAGAACAACATGGTATGCACTCACTTAAAAGCAAACATTAGCTGTAAAGGATAAGCATGCTGGAATGCACAAACCCAGACAGGCTAAGTAACAAGGAGGGCTCAAGGGGGGATGCAGGGATATCCTGGGGAAGGGGAAATAGAACAGATGTTATGGATGAACTGTAGGTTGGTGGAGATGGGAACAGGAGGGAACAGGTTTGGAGAGGCTGGAGGGAGAGAGTACCGGGAGAGACAACTGTAATTGCGGGGCAATTCCGGGGCAAGGTTGAAACTTAGCGCAATAAAAACTCACAGGAATCTGAGAGTGACCCTAGCTAAGTCACTTAGTAATGGGGGACTCAGAGCTTGACCCAGCCATTTCCTGTAACCAGGGAAGACTGCCAGTAAAGGGAATTTGTCCTGCCAACATAATGTGCTGGGGTAAAGCTGGCACAGAATTATGGGAATGGTTTACTAAAGACTGGTCCAACTTGAGACTCCTTTCATGACACAGAACTCAACCTTGACACTGACTGGACCAGAAACCAGAGCCCAGATTGCCCAGAAACCCAGCATAGACCAAACATGCTGGGGGTGGTAGTAAATAAAGGATTTCTTGTGATATTTTGCTTTACTTGTGGGCAGGAGCCTGGCATAATCACCATCAGAGAGGTTCTATCCAGCCACCGATGGGAAAAGATGCAGAGGTCCACTGCCAACCATTAAGTTGCATTCAGGAAATCCTGTAGAAGAGGCAGAGGAAGGATTGTAGGATCCAGAAAGTTCAAGGACACCCCAAGAAAACCCACAGAATCAACTCACTTGGACTCAGCGGGGCTCACTGAGACTAAACAGACAATCAGGGAACCTGCATGGGTCTAACCTAGACCCTCTGCATATATGTTGCAGTTTTTTGTCATCTACTGTGTTGCCTTGTCGAGCCTTAATATGAGGGCTGTACCTAGTCTAATTGCAATTTGATAGGACGTGTATGGCTGATATTCCTTGAAGGTCTCCCTTTCCTGAATAGAAACAGTAGAGGAGGGGGAGAGGTGGAGGGTGAACTCTGGGAGGAGAGGTGGAAGAGCAAACTGCATTAAGGATGTAATATATGAAAGAATAAATTAAATATAAAGATGTATGTATTTTTACTTTATATTTCCAAATTAAAGCAAGATGTATTTTGGGTGCACCTGGGACTGGCTAGCGCAGTATCTCCCCCTAAGTTGGGGTTTGAGAAAGCAGCTCCCTCACCTCCACTGGCATCTTGAAGTCCTTCTTTTTTTTTCCTTTTTTTTAATTTTTTATTAATTACACTTTATTCATTTTGTATCCCCCCATAAGCCCCTCCCTCCTCCCCTCCCGATCCCACCCTCCCTCCCCTTTATGCATGCATGCCACTCCCCAAGTCCACTGATAGGGGAGGTTCTCCTCTTCTTTCTGATCTTAGTCTATCAGCTCTCATCAAAAGTGGCTGCATTGTCCTCTACTGTGGCCTGATAAGGCTGCTCCCCCCTCAGGGGGAAGTGATCAACGAGCAGGCCAATCAGATTATGTCAGAGGCAGTCCCTCTTCCTATTACTATGTAACCCACTTGGACACTGAACTGCCATGGGCTACACCTGTGCAGGGGTTCCAGGTCATCTCCACGAATAGTCCTTGGTTGGAGTATGATTTTCTGGGAAGTTCCCTGTGTTCAAATTATCTTGTTCTGTTGCTCTCCTTGTGGAGTTCCCGTCCCCTTCAGCTCTTACTATTTCCCACTTCTTACATAGAATTCCATTCACTCTGCCCATCAGTTGGCCTTCTTATAGGAGAGATAAGATGTTCACAGAGGCCAGGGTATGGGAGTTATACATTATTAAAAAGATACAATGGAAATAGGAACAAAGGAAATGACATACACAAGTGAATGAGGGTTGCAAGCAGTTTACACCAGGCAAATGGTATAAACTTGATTGCAAATGGAAGCTTTAGTTAGGAAAGACTTAACACTGGGCAAACAGGAACTTACTCCTTAGCTATAATTTAGCACCCACCAAACAGAAACATATATATATATATATATATATATATATATATATATATATGTGTGTGTGTGTGTGTGTGTGTGTGCGTGTGTGTGTGTGTGTGTGTGTGTTTATGTATATATATCTAGATGTCTAGATGTATATATATGAATCCCTATAACTGTCAATCCCCTGAATTCTGTGAACATCTTATCTCTCCTATAAGAAGGACTTCAATTGTCTTATTGCTCTAGCAAAACTTCAAGAACTATGTTGAAGAGATATGGAAAGAGTGGGCAGCCTTGCCTTGTCCCTGATTTCAGTGGGATTGATTTAAGTTACTCTCCGTTTAGTTTGATGTTGGCTGTAGGCTTGCTGTATATTGCCTTTACTATGTTCAGGTATGTGCCTTGTATCCCTGATCTTTCCAAGACTTTAAACATAAATGGATGTTGGATTTTATCAAATGATTTTCCAGCATCTAAGGAAATGACCATGTGTTTTTTTTTTTTCTTTCAGTTTGTTTATATGGTGGATCACATTGATGGATTTCCGTATATTGAACCACCCCTGCATACCGGGGATGAAGCCTACTTGGTCATAGTGGATGATATCTTTGATATGTTCTTGGATTAGGTTTGCAAGTATTTTGTTGAGTATTTTTGCATCAATGTTCATAAGGGAGATTGGCCTGAAATTCTTTCTTTGTTGGGTCTTTGTGAGGTTTAGGTACCAAGGTGACTATGGCTTCATAGAATGAGTTTGGTAGTGTTCCTTTTGTTTCTATTTTGTGGAATAGTTTGAAGAGTATTGGTTTTAGCTCTTCTTTGAAGGTCTGGTAGAATTCTGTGCTGAAACCATCTGGCCTTGGGCTTTTTTTTTTTTTTTTGGATGGGAGACTTTTGATAAGACAATTAAAGGAGATCAAGGGGATGCAAATTGGAAAGGAAGAAGTCAAAATATCACTATTTGCAGGTGATATGATAGTATATCTGAGTGACCCCAAAATTTCTACCAGGGAACTCCTACAGCTGATAAACACCTTTAGCAAAGTGGCTAGATACAAAATTAACTCAAAAAAAGTCGGTAGCCCTCCTGTATACAAAATACAAAAGGGATGAGAAAGAAATTAGGGAAGCAACACCCTTCACAATAGCCAAAAATGACATGAAGTACCTTGGTGTAACCCTAACCAAGCAAGTCAAAGACTTGTATGAAAAAAATTTCAGGTCCCTGAAGAAAGAATTAGAAGAAGATATCAGAAGATGGAAAGATCTCCCATGCTCATTTCTTGGCAGTATTAACATAGTAAAAATGGCCATCTTCCCAAAAGCAATCTACAGATTCAATGCAATTCCCATCAAAATACCAACACAATTCTTTACAGACCTGGAAAGAAAAATTCTCTCCTTCATATGGAATAACAAGAAACCCAGAATTGCTAAAACAATCCTCTACAATAAAAGATCTTCAGGAGATATCTCCATCCCTGATCTCAAGCTGTACTAAAGAGCAACAATACTAAAAACTGCATGGTACTGGCATAGAAACAGAATGGTGGATCAATGGAATCGAATAGAAGACCCTGAAAGAAACCCACATACTTATGGACACCTGATCTTTGACAAAGAAGCCAAAACCATACAATGGAAAAAAGATAGCATCTTCAACAAATGGTGCTGGTCTAACTGGATGTCTACATGTACAAAAATGCAAATAGATCCATTCTTATCACTCAAATTTTGGTAGAATCACATAGCTCATTCTTAACACTTTCAGAAGTAGCTAACCAAGAAAATATAAAAAAGAAATGCATCAAAATGAGAGCAGATTATTTCTCAAAGGAGTCACCATTACTGCCAGAGCTCATCGTTTGCAGATGGAGATATGGCTTCAAGATTAAATACTTTCAAAATTTTTAGAGTTTAAGACTCAGCTTTGTTAGATGAGGCCTAATGATATAGGGTAGTTGTTATTTAACACAAGCTTTCTAGTGCTATCATGTGTAGACCATCATTCTATTTTATTTTATTTTATTTTATTTTATTATTTTTTTTTTTGTTTTTGCATGCACTAAAAACTCACAGATGTAAAGTTTTGAGTACTGAGACTCTGACTGGCCTTTGGATGTTTTTTATTTTTCTCCTTTTTGAAGTTTATTTTTGTTGGCTATGGTTTACCTTATTGAGACAGATGGTAGTAGTGAAAGAATCTGTAACAATGCCACCTCGTTTGTAAGATTATTACAAAGACCTTGTTCCTTCAGATGCCAGAATAGAGAAAAGCGATTAGAGAACAAGCCATCAGATTGAGATCAGCGTCTTCTGCTGGAAATACAACACAGCGCATTGTTGTTTCATGCCAAACGAAATTTTCAGATAAAAACATACTGAAGAAACTAAACCTCGGTTTAACTGTCTAACGACTGTGATAGGTTCTCTGAAGCACAAATGTTAGTTTCCTGTAGGGGCCATCATAAACAACCACGCAATGCTGGGCATAAACAGGGGAAAATAACTTTATCCCGATTTGGGATGCTGGAAATCTAAAACCTAGGTGACAGGAGTTTGTTTCTGCCAGGGCTCCTTTCCATGGTTTTTCCTGTGTCTCAGCTTGCTACTCCTGCGATGCCCTTGTCTCCTACATACTTTTTCTATAAGGGCATCCATTGTATTAGGTTAGATCCATAGACTAACCTATGGATAGTGTTGGTAGAGTGTTCTTGTGGAATGTATACAATTTACCCTTGTTCATTGAAATGCTGATTTCTCTGCCCCACTATCTGGTTTCAATCAGGACATTGCATTGCGATGTTTATTCTAAGCATCACCTGTTTCAAGTTTGTGTAAACATGCCACCATTTGTTCTCTGTATTTTCAACAAAACAACCAGCCAATGCTGAGCAATGGAGACAATAAGATGGAATATCCTGGTCTGGAGGTGAGGAGAAGGAAGTGAGTGGGGGAGTAGGAGAGCAGAGATCAGCAGGACAGGACTTGGAACCATGAGGAGAGATGAACTGGATGTAAGATATGATAAAAGCAAGTATAATGTGGGAAATATGACTGGGAGGAAGCTATGCAGGGTTAGAGGTTTAGGATGGAGAAACTATTGCCCAGCATAGTTCTCTAGGTTAATCAAATGTATCCTAGTCTCTGAATGAGGATTTGGATATACAGATGGTTTGGGAATAACCACTATTTAACTAAAAGATGAACCAAGTCCATAAACATACAAGAGGCCTAGAGAACACCAAAAAGACTAGACCAGAAAAGAAGCACATCACGTCACATCCTAGTCAAAACACTAAATCTACAGAACAAAGAAAAGATATTAAAAGCAGCAAGGGAAAAGGCCAAGTAACATAAAGGTAGACCTATCAGAATCACACCGGACTTCTCAGAAACTATGAAAGCCAGAAGGGCCTGGGCAGGTGTCATGCAGACTTTAAGAGACCACAGATGCCAACCCAGACCACTATACCCTGCAAAGCTTTCAGTCAACATAGATGGAGAAAACAAAATATTTCACAACAAAACTAAATTTAAGCAATATCTACCGAGCAAACCAGCCCTACAGAAGACACTAGAAGGAAAACTCCAATCCAACAAAAACAACTATACCCAAGAAAACATAGCATACTGATAATATCCCACCAAAAATTAAAAGAAAACAAGAAATGAATCACAGTAAGACCACCAACCCCACAATAAAAAGAACTAATGTCCATTGGTCACTGTTATCTATCAACATCAATGGACTAAACTCTCCAATAAAGAGACACAGACTAACAGATTGCATGCGGAAACAGGAATCAACATTCTGCTACATCCAAGAAACACACCTCTGCAACAAAGATAAACACTGCCTCAGAATAAACGGCTGGAAAATTGTTTCTCAAGCAAATGGATCCAGAAAACAAGCTGGGGTAGATAGATATCCTAATATTTAATAAAATAGACTTTCAACCAAAATTAAAAAAAATGAGGAGGGGCACTACATTCTCATCAAAGGAAAAATCCATCAAGAGAACATCACAATCCTGAACATCTATGCCCCAAATACAAGAGCGCCTACATTTGTAAATGAAACATTATTAAAACTCAAATCACACATTGATCCCAACACCTTAATAGTGGGAGATTTCAACACCCACTCTCACCAAGGAACAGATCATCTAGACAGAAGCCAAATAGGGAAATAAAGGCACTTACAGAGGTCCGAAATCAAATGGACTTGATAGATGTCTACAGAACTTTTCACCCAAACTCAAAAGAGTATACTGTCTTTTCAGCACCTCATGGAACCTTCTCCAAAATAGACCATATAGTTGGTCACAATGCAAGTCTCAACAGTACAAGATATAGTGTTGGTGAAGATCCTTTCCCAGTCTGTAGGTTGTCATTTTGTTCTGATGACAGTGTCCTTTGATTTACAAAAGCTTTTCAGTTTCATGAGGTCCTATTTATTGATTTTTGGTCTTAGAGCCTGTGCTGTTGGTGTTCTGTTCAGGAAGTTGTCTCCTGTGCCAATGAGTTCAAGGCTCTTCCACACTTTTTTTTCTAACAGATTTAGTGTGTGTGGTTTTATGTTGATGTCTTTGATCCACTTGGACTTTAGTTTTGTGCAGGGTGATAGATATGGATTTATTTGCATTTTTCTACATGTAGACATCCAGTTAGACCAGCATCATTTGTTGAAGATGCTATCTTTTTTCCATTGTATGGTTTTAGCTTCTTTGTAAAAAAAAAAAAAAAAAACAAGTATCTGTAGGTGTGTGGGTTTATTTCTGGGTCTTCTATTCGATTTCATTGATCCACCATTCTGTTTCTGTGCCACTACCATGCAGTTTTTATTACCATTGCTCTGTAGTATAGCATGAGATCATGGATGGAGATACCGCCAGATGATCTGTTTTTGTGAAGGATTGTTTTGGCAATTCTGTTTTTTTTTTTTTTTTTGGTTTTTTTTTTTGGTTTTCCATATGAAGTTAAGAATTGTTCTTTCAAGGTCTATAAAGAATTATGTTGATATTTTGATGGGAATTGCATTAATCTGTAGATTGCTTTTGGCAGGATGGCCTTTTTCACTATGTAAATCCCAATGATCCATGAGCAAGGGAGATCTTTCCATCTTCTGATACCTTCTTCAATTTCTTTCTTCAGAGACTTGAAGTTTTTTGCAAAAAGGTCTTACACTTGCTTGGTAAGAGTCACACCAAATGCTTTTTTGGCATCGAAGGAAATGATCATGCGGTCTTTTTCCTTCAGTTTGTTTATATGGTGGATCACATTGATGGATTTCCATATATTCAGCCACCCCTGCATACCTGGGATGAAGCCTATTTGGTCATGGTGGATGCTATCTTTTATGTATTCTTTGATTCAGTTTGCAAGTATTTTATGGAGTATTTTTGCATCAGTGTTTATAAGAGTGTTAGGTCTGAAGTTCTCTTTTTTTGTTGGGTCTTTGTGTGATTTAGGTATCAAGGTGATTGTGGCTTTTTAGAATGGGTTTGGTAATGTTCCTTCTGTTTCTATTTTGTGGAATGGTTTGAAGAGAATTGGAGTGATCTCTTCTTCGAAGGTCTGGTAGAAAGAATTCTGTGCTGAAACCATGTGGCTCTGGGCTTTTTTTTTTTTTTTGGAAGGGAGACTTTTGATGACTGTTTCTATTTCCTTGGGGGATATAAGACTATTCAATCTTTCTACCTGATCTTGATTTAGATTTGGTAAATGGAATCTATCAAGAAAATTGTTCATTTCATTTAGATTTTCAAATTTTGTGACATATAGACTTTTGTAGCAAGACCTAATGATTGTTTGGATTTCCTCAGTGTCTGTCATTATATCCCCCTTTTGTTTCTGATTTTGCTGATTTGGACAGTTTCTCTCTGCCTTTTAGCTAGTTTGGCTAACTAACTATCTTGTTGATTTTCTCAAAGAACCAGCTCTAGTCTCATTGATTCTTTGAAGTATTTTCTTTGTCACTAATTTCTTTTTTCACTTGTTCCCTGATCTAGCTGTAATTGAGCAGAGAGTTGTTTAGTTTCCATGTATATGTAGGCTTTTTGTTATTTCTGTTGTTGTTGAGATCTAGTTTTAGGCCATGGTTGTCTGATAGGATACAAGAGATTATTTCAATCTTTATATGTTGAGGCTTTCTTTGTACCCTATTATATGGTTAATTTTTGAGAAGGTTCTGTGAGGTGCTTAAAAGAATTTATACTCTTTTGTGTTGGGGTGATAGTTCTATAGACATCTATTGGGTCTATTTGACTTAGTACCTTTGTAAGTGCCACTATTTCCCTATTTAGCTTCTGTCTATATGACCTTTCCCTTCGTGAAAGTGGAGTATTGAAGTATCCCACTACTAAGGAGTTGGGATAGATGTGTGATTTAAGCTTTTATAATGTTTCATTTATAAATGCATGTGTTCTTGTATTTGGGGCATAGATGTCCAGAACTGTGATGTCCTCTTGGTGGATATTTCCTATGATGAGAATGAAGTTCCCCTCTTCATCTTTTCTGATTTATTTTGGTTAAAAGTCTATTTTAGTAGATACTAGAATAGCTTTTCTAGCTTGTTTTCTGGGTTCATTTGCTTGAAAAACATTTTTTTCCAGCCGTTTACTCTGAGGTAGTGTTTATCTTTGTTGCAGAGGTATGTTTCTTGGATGCAGCAGAATGCTGGATCTTGTTTCTACAACTATTCTGTTAGTCTGTGTCTTTTTATTAGACAGTTGAGTCTGTTGATGTTGATAGATAATAGTGACCAAAGAATGTTAGTTTCTTTTATTGTGGAGTTGGTGGTGTTACTGTGTTTTTATGCTTGTTTTCTTTTAATTTTTTGTTGTTGTTGTTGTTGTGAAGTTATCTACATCCTTTGTTTTCTTGGGTGTAGTTGATTTCATTTTATTGGAGTTTTCCTCCTAATATCTTCTGTAGGGCTGGGTTGCTCTGTAGATAATAAGTTTGGTTTTGTCATGGAATATTTTGTTTAATCCATCTATGTTGATATAAAGCTTTACTAGGTATTGTAGTCTGGGTTGGCATGTGTGGTCTCTTAGAGCCTGCATGACATCTTTCCAGGCCCTTCTTGCTTTTGGAGTTTCTGTTGAGAAGTCTGGTGTGATTCTGATAGGTATATCTTTATTGTTACTTGGCCCTTTTCCCTTGCTGCTTTTAATATTTTTTCTTTCTTCTTTAGATTTAACGTTTTGACTATTATGTGACATAAAGAGTTTCTTTTTTGGTCTAGTCTATTTCATGTTCTGTAGGCCTCTTGTATGGTTATGGACATCCCTTTCTTTAAGTTGGGAAAATTTTCGTCTGTGATTCTTGAAAATATTTTCTGGACCTTGGGAGCCTGGAATCTTCTTTTTCATCTATTCCTATTATTCTCAGATTTCATCTTTTCACGGTATCCTTGATTTCTTGGATGTTTTGTGTTTGGAACTTTTCCCAATTTTACTTTTTCTTTGAGAGAGGTATCAGTATCTGCAATTGTTATCTTCAGAGCTTGAGATTCTCTCTTCTATCTCTTGTATTCTATTGGTGATGCTTACATTTGTGGTTCCTGATTTTTTCTTAAGTTCTCCAGCTCCAGGGTTTTCACTGTTTGTGTTTTCTTAATTGATTCTAATTCTGTTTTCATGTCTTACATAATTTTCTTCATCTATTTTAATATGGATTCCTCTCTTTCCATGATGGTCTCTATTTTTTTGTTTGTTTCTTCTCTATGCACCTCTGCTTGTGCCCCTATTTTTTTGGGCTGTATTTACCTCTATTTCTTTGAGAACTTTGTTTCTTCTTTATGTCCCTCTAATACCTGGATAAACATAGATTTGAGATCATTATTCTGTGTTTTTGATGAATTAGAATATCCATTGATTTTGGGGGTTGCTGGTGAAGCCATGATGTCCTGATTTGTGTTGGATATGTTCTTATGCCAACCTCTTGCCCTCTGCTTATCAGTAACCTTTGCTGTTTGTTCCTAGAGTCTGTACTTCACACTGGGTCCATCTGTCTGTGGTGTCTGGATTATTCTTCAGTAAGATGAGAGTGGTCCACTAGTTTCAAAGTGGATGTTGGTGTTTCATCTGTAGCTAACAGAGGAAGTTCACAGGCACATGTGTGTAAGTGTGGGTGTGTGCATGAAAGTGTTCCTTAAAGGTCAGGGTGCTAGAGCATCTAGATGTCTGAAAGAGTGGAGTGTAAGTACAGAAAAAGGTGCTGGAACTATTCCTGGGAGCAATGTGCAGGTGCAGGTGCCCTGAATGCCTCAGTGGCCTACATGCCTGTATTACTGTCCTCCTGGTATGCATATCTGCCTGGACTCCAGGAGTTGTATGCCTGGACTCCACTGAAAGACCCACAGAACAGGGGCTTCAATGTTGAGAACGCTGTCCCAAGGATCCCTATGTTACCCACATTCAGTGTGTGTGTGTGGTAGGGATCTGATGTCTGGCTGCTAGTGTAGAAGGACCCTGGATCTGGGGCTCTGCATGTACACATTTGAAGATGCACACACTTCCTGACAGGCCTGATTGGAAAGCACAGGGCTTCCCCCTCTTCTCTACTCTCAGATTTGGGCCTGCAGGGGCAAATGAAACTGTAGGAAATCAGTCAGCACAGTGGTATCCACTGTTTGGCTGCAGGGCAGGAAGACCTGTACTTGGGGCAGCTGCCTTTGCTGTCTCAGTCACTGAGCATGGAGGGTCACGCTTGGGGCAACCACTGCTGCCTCCCTGAGCAGGGAGACCTGTGCCTGGGGTAGCGGTCACTGCCTGCCACCTCCACCAATCAGGGGGCCCATGCTTTAGGGCAAGGGGAAGTGTAGGGCCATTGAATAATTGCCACTCTCAGTCCCTGGAGACATCCATGGGTGACCTGGATCCAAACTCTCCCAGCTCACGGGTTGTCCCCTCTCTCTTTCAGGAAGCTTCAATGCTGATGTTCTGGCTTCAGCTGCCCCTCCACTCACCAATTTTGTAGTTTTGGATCCTGTACCACTCAGATACAGTGCATGCTGGTCGCTGCCATTTTAAACACCCCTCTGAATCAGCCTTTTTCTTTTTAAAAATTACAAAGGGAAACCAAAGTATTCCTTTAGTACCTTTATGAGCAATCTCTTTGACTTAATAGTATCAATACTACAGATGCTTGTATGCAAGATGCCAAGGTCTTTATAGCAAGGAACATTATTCTTCAAGTTTCCAGTAACTATTCTTTATTTCTACCCAAGATCTTGCCATAGGAGCCTTTAGCTTCATATGTCTACTGATAGTTTCCTCAATATACCTTGGGCTTTTTTAAAATTTGGTATTTTTTTTCTTTTATTGAAAATAGATTTTTTTCTCATACAATATATCCTGATTACAGCTCTCCCTTCCTCTACTCCCAGTTTCTCCCCATATTCCCTCCCTTCCAGATACACTCCCTTTCTATCTTTATCTAGAAAAGAACAGGCTTCTAGGAAATATCAACCAAACGAGACAAAATAAAATATAAAAAAATATAAATATATAAATAAAAAGGTTACATTTATCCTGAACAATGAAAACCAACAAAATAAAAACAACCCTAAAAGCATACACAAGGATCAGAGACTCACTTGTTCACATACTCATGAATCCCATAAAAATACTAAGCTGAAAGCTATAATATATATGCAGAGGACCTGGTGCAGACACATGTAGGCCCTGTGCTTGCTGCCTCGGTCTCTGTGAGTTCACATGAGCCTATCATAAATTCAAAGGCAAATGGATGGAACTAGAAAAAAAATCATCCTTAGTGAGGTGTCACAGACTCAGAGAAATATATATGATATATAGCCACTTACATGTGGATATTAGCTATTAAATAAATGATACCCTATCTATAATTTATAGGTGCCGAAAGCTTAGGTATAGGGGAAGGGACTAGGAAGGACATAGGATCTTCCTAAGAGGAGGAAATAGAATAGATTTTATAGGTGGACTAAGGGAGCACAGGGATGGGAAGTTAAAGCTCAGTTGGATGGTGGGAGAGGAGATAGAGTTAAGGGAAGGAATACAGGGAGAGAGAGCTGGAGTTGAGGGCATTTGGAGGAAAGTATCAAAAACCATTTTAGTGGAAATGCCGTAAAATATATGAGGGTGATCCTAATAATGGGGAATATAAGGTTTCAACTGGCCAACTTTTGTCACCAGACAAGGCTTCCAGTGCCAGGACTGCATTGCATTCAATTGAATTGTTGGCCAAGAAGGTCCCATGGAAAGCCCTAAATAACCCCTGGCTGTTGGAAATATAATGGGATGCTCTCTCCAAACTGGCACAGGTTTCCATTTCTGATGACAACACCCACAGAACTCACTCAACATAGAGAAGTTGAATTGGTTCCTTCACAGAACTTTCACCTCAACATTCTAATGTCTGAAGTCTACCAAAAGAGAAACACAAACATCAGCCCGTCCTCAAAACCTTTGACCTAAAATCTGTTCTCCTTTCAAGATATATGGTAGGGTAATGGTGGTCCCAACCAATGTGTGACTTGTCTATAGGCCACTCGAGATGGGACCAATACTTGACATTGCTTGGGTAACCAAGAACGAGATACTACCAAGAGACCTAGGGACCTGCGGTAAAACCAAGCGTTATTGACCTAAAAGAAGGATTAGTAGATTAATAAAATGACTCCTAATTATATTCTGCTATACTGATAGCAGAATACTATTATATACATTATAGCAGAATACTGCTATAATGATCAATGCCTCATTCAGCCAGCGTCAGAGAAGCTTCATCCTGCAGCAGATGGGAACAGATATAGAAACACACAGCCAGGCATTACTCATTTGGGGTAGACCTTAGAACACATAGATCTAAGTGGGATATCTCCATCAAGTTCCTCCTCTCAAAGCTCAGGGAACTCTGAAGAAGAGGAGGTAGGATGAGTGGAGCCAGAGGGAATGGAGGTTACCAGGAGAACAAGGCCCTTTGAAATGCGGGAGGGCCTCATTTTCATTTTATTTTATTTTTGTATGTTTCCAGACAGGATTTCTTTGTGTAGCCTTGGATGTCCTGGAATCACTCTATAGACCAAGCTGACGTCGAACTCAAAGATCCACCTGCTTCACATCCCTGAGTTCTGGAATTAAAGGTGTGAGCCAGTACACCCGGCTAGTTCCTTTTTTTTTTTTTTTCTTTTTAAACGTGTGCTTCCAGAACTCTCCAGCCTCTTCTACTGTCTGGTTCTAATGCTATTTCTGTTTTTAAGTTGTGATAGTGATACTACGCTCCTTGTTACCAAACTCTGCTTGTTTGCTAGAAGAGCCAAGGATTACATGATAGTGATTTAAATACATACCTGTTCAAGTTTCTGAAAGTCTATTCATGGTATCCTCTGTGCAAGGACATATCCTAACTTCCTCTCCTTTGCAGGATACCATTCATCACATTAAAGCCAAACCATATAATAACATGGTTATAAATCAACTCCTTAAAAGCCCTGTTCTGTCAATACAGTCACATTTTGAGGTACTGGCTTTAAGTTCTGCCATAATAAATCAAAGGTGGACATGAATCCAAGCCAAGGACCTGTGAACATGCTAAAGCCCCCTAATGACTGATGTCAAGCCTTGTCTTATAATTAGATGTCAACTTTTGTTGTTTTTATCTCCTTTCAATCACTATCTTTGAATAAGATTGTAACTTTACCTGGCTTTCTACTGTGTTTATCTAGATATCAGTACAAAGTGAATTTAAGCAATGACAGATCAAAAATAATTTATGAAAAGTTTAATGGCTTCTCTCTGTAATAGGATTCATTATATCATGGACAACAAACATTTTTATTATTTTAATAAATATTAAATTAACACAACAGAAATCATTGAGTTTAGGAACGTTGCACATTCTTGAAATAAGACAGTCGGGAAAACTCTCCATTGGATAAAACTGAACATTTTGTTTGTTGAGATATGCAGTAATCAAGTAAACATAAATATAATGACAGCTTTAGCTGAAGGCACATACAGCATGGATACACACACCTGCACAAACAGACTAAAAAATAAGATTGCTCAGGGATATAAAATAAGGTGTATGTAAATAAACACTTGTTTCACAATGTGTTCTAGACCTATGTGAGGATTCAGCAATTGCCAGCAATCCTGATGACATGAGTTTGATCCCTGGAAGTCATATGATAAAAAGAAACAACTGGCAGAGAATCAGTTGTTCTATGATTCCATATATGTGCTATATCATCTGTACACAACCACACACACACACACACACACACACACACACACACACACACTAAATAATAAATATATAAATAAAATGTAAAAATGTTGTGATGTGACTTATTACAGCTTGATGTGCTTTTTTTCCCTTTGGTGTTAAAGTTTAAAAAGTAGTTGAGAAATGGAAAGATTATGTTTCTGAAAACAAAAGAGTAGACAATACATTTCTTCATTATCTCCTTTTTTAAAAAAAATGTGGTTTCATAACACATTAGAAAACAAGGAAATCATGGAATTTTCAGCAAATGGTGAGTAATAGAAAAGATTATATTGAGGGAGGTAACTCAGAAGCAGAAAAACACATATGGTATATACTCACTTATAGGTGGGTATTAGCTACATAATATAGAATAAACATACTAAAATCTATAGTCCTAACGAAGCTAAACAACAAGGAAGACCCTAGGAAAGATGCTCAATCCTCATTCAGAAGGGCAAAAAGGATAGACATCGGAAGTAGGAGAAGACAAGTAATAGGACAGGAACCTTTCACAGAGGACCTCTGAAAGACCTACCCACCAGGGTATCGAAGGAGATACCAAGACTTACAGCCAAACTTTGGCTAGAGTGCCAGAAACTTATGGAAGAAGAGGGAGATAGAAAGATCTGGAGGGACAGGAACTCCACAAAGAGAACAACACTGCCAAAAAACCTGGGCCCAGAGGGCCCTGCAGAGACCAATATTCCAACCAAGGACCATGCATGGTGCATGGAGAATACCTAGCCCCCTGTTCAGAGGAAGCCCATGGGCTTCTCAGTTTCCAAGTGGGTTCCCTAGTAAGGGGATTCAGGGACTGTCTCTGACATGAACTCAGTGGCTGGCTCTTTGATCACCTCCTTCTGGGGGGTGCAGCCTTGCTAGGCCATTAAGGAACATGATGCAGCCAGTCCTGATGAGACCTGATAGGCTAAGGTCAGATAGGAGGGGAGGAGGACCTCTCCTATCAATGGACTAGGAAAAGGGCATAGGGAGAGAAGAGGGAGGATGGGTGAGACTGGGAAGAGACAAGGGAGGGGCTGTAGTAGGGATACAAAGTGAATAAATCAATAAAATTTAAAAAAAAAAGAAAGCTAGTGTATTTTCTTCTTTAAAATTCTGTGCTCATAAGCATGTGATGTTTCCTTGTGAGAAGCTTAGTTTTGCCAGTTAGAAACTTGGACAACAGGGGGATAATCTCCAAAATGTAATGTTGAACCTTTAAAATTTCCAAAGCTAGATGAATTTCTTTCACAATTTGAAGTGATGAATTTCTTACATTCACCATTGAGTCCAGCATTCGTTTATCAAAAAAGTACCCAAGACAAAAAGCAAGTGTCCACAGACTCATTCTGGAGAAACAGATTCAGACGTTTCAAGAGAGTTCAGGAGACTCCAGAGGATGCCCTTGATCAAAGATGGCTCCTAGAATGCCAAGATTTCCAAGGACATAAATTATTAGTTGGTTCATAGGGAGGACAAAATCATTTCATGGTCCTAGATCCAAAACGCAAAGATATTTAAATGTAAAATGTGTCATCCATTAAAACAAATGAGAAAAATATAGCTTTTATTTTACATTTTAAGCTTAAATTATAATAATAAAACTATAATATATAGTTAGCATTGAGCTATACTGTGTAAATAGTTAAGTTCCCTGGTTTAAAAAAAACCTTTCTTCAAGTGAGAAAGCAAAGTTTCTTATATTTGTGTTCTTATTTGCCATAGTAATTTATTATCTAGCTTGTAGAGCCTTTTATCATAGTCTGCATTAAAAATTGGGTAAGCAAGCAGATTTTGCTGTGCTTCGAAACTACAAAAAAGCTGTTGAGAGGAATAAGACTATAAAAACAAATTTCTTATGCCAGAAAGAACTCAGAGAGAATCTGAGACCAGTATTGCATGCTTTGCAGGTGTGGTTCGGAGGGAAGTATTTCAGGGATCAACTGGTTTACGGAGGATGGAGTTCTGGAGAGAAAGCCCCAGAACTCACTTCACTTTGTCACATAGCCCACATAACTTTCCTTTCATTGTGTGCTGGCTGATTGACATAGAACAGATGGCAGCTTTTTGGGAGAGGATTATGCCCCTGTGAATACTCTCCTTAGTTGGATGCAGATTGAATTATCATCGTGTTAATACCATTAATAGCAGGGTTAAGAGTGGAACCCACAGAGTGAAAGGGAAATCTCTCAAAGCACATACTCATCTGTCTTATAGTTCTACCTTGCTTTTCCTAGCCTTTTTGGAGGGTTTAAAGCCTTCAAAAGGACTTTTATCAACTCCTTTGAACTGCCACCTGTCTCCCTGGCAGCCTTTATCAAATGGCACTTGGCTTGGACGGCTAGTGAGTGCCTTTTAACCCTGGTGTAGTTAAAGAGATCCACCCTGTCACCATGTGGCACACCAGACTCTTAAAATGTCAGAAGAAATGGTCTTCATCATGGAAGAGGGCGAACTGAAATTCACCAGCAAATGAAAGATAAAAAGAAGAGAAGAGAAACTTTATTTCATAAATGGAGCAGTTCCCTTATTGTCCTTTCTCTCTGATTAATAATTTAGGAACAAGCTCTGCTTTCACATTGTTATTTTCTTCTCATATCTAGATCTAGGCTTACATGGTACCATGTCTACCCGTGATACTTAGGATCACAGATGTTTCACAGATGATCAATAGGTGGCTGCCTGGTGTCTCTCTGCCATTTCTTTGTTCTTTACCATGGCGGTCAAAAAATGTACTATCTATTTGCCAGTGGAGGACTGAGAAGCTTATGTGACATGCTGTTTGTTAATGAGGAAGGAGGGATGTGATTGGGGGACTTTCAGAATGACATCTTGATGTACAAGACATTGAGAAAGAACCATGGTATTTCTATGACCCTAGTTGTGGGTGCTGTGGTTTAGTTGTGATTTAAGAGTACCCCCCCCAAAAAAAAAATCCATATGCTGAAAGCTTGGCTTCCAGTGAGGTAAAATTGAGAGATGGTGGAAATTTTAAGAGACCAAGGCAAGTAGGAGGTGATTAAATTCATCATGTGGATTAATGATTTTCTCATAATAGCTCATATGAGCTGTCTTTGCAAGTTTCTAGAAAGATGCCTGGTAGCACCCTCAGTCCCGCTACCACCTCTTTCCCCATGAGCTCCCTCTTCACCTTCTGCAAGCAGTTTTTTTCTTCTTCTCTGTGGTGCTGTGATACGGCCACTAGCTCCAGGCTGCTGAACTTTCTAACCATTCTCGGCATTGACTGTGAAGCAACGTCTTTTCTTTATACAACATGCAGCATCAGATATTCTGCTACAATGTGTAATGCTGCCTGCTCTAGGGGGTAGCTATCTTTCTTGTGAAAGTTGATGCCTGAGGTTGGCAGAGATGGTAGATGTACAGAATCTTCTTCTTCATGATACCATGAAGCTGTTGAGTAAACTGTTTGAAATAGTTCTGCATCTAGAATTCTTTAACACAAACAGTAAAGCCCCCTGAGTGTTTCTGGTACTCAGCTTACATATTTATTTTGAGCATTTTAAGAACACTCAAAATTTATCATATTATTTTCAGTCTCAAGCTTCTCAAAAATCGTGCAATTTTTACTGAGACATTCATTTCAGAAACTTGGTTAAAATTAAAATGTCTGCTAGAGAAGGTGAGGCAAGGGCAGCTTGTAGCATGGAGTATTGTAAAACTGGCTTAAATCCAACTAATTCCTTTGAGGATTTTATTCAGAAGAAGCAGATTTTCTAGCAAGGAGGGCATAGGGTTCAATAAGGATACCAGGACTCCACCAGGAGTCTGAGAAACAGAAGAACATCATGAAAACAGGGAGCCAATGAGTATACATACAATCGTGAAAAGTGAAAGACCTAAATACTTGTTTTATGGGAAGAGGAGGAATTATCACCCAAGCTTATAAATTAAATGAATGTGGAGTTGTTCTATATCTATTGAGAGTTGGTTGAAGGACCCTTGCAGATACTGAAACCTATACATGCTTGAGTCCCATGAATGTTTGAATATAAGCTACATGTATTATCTAATATACTTCAAATTATTTCTAGATTGTCTAAGGTACCTGAAGCAATGTAAATGCTGTATAAATATTTGTCATAGTGAAAACGTCTTCACATTTTTAGTGCATGTAATTTTTTCCCTAGTATTTTCAATCCACTGACAGTTGAATATACATAGTTGGAATCTGAGAAAGCAAAGTAGTCACTGAAAATTTTGTTACCTCCAGAGCGAAACTATTCTTGCTCTGCTATTTGAGGTCATACTCAAGTGCTTTGTCCCTTTCTTCAAGGAAATAAAAATAAAACCACACACAGAATTCTAAACGTAGGAAGGATATTTGCTTAAATAAAAATCTGGAGAAAGAATCAGAATGCACTGCAAGAAAGCAAAGATCCAAATGAGTTAAGGTACTTGAGGGTCTAAATTATTGCTAGGAACATCCATTTTGTGGGTTGAAGAAGAGGAGTTTGGTCAGTTAGGGGTGTAGTGACATAGTTCTCTGTTTTTGATTGATGAATTAGGTCATCATTTTTCTACTTCATATAATGTCCTTTAATATCATGTATCTGATTTTAATCATATGCATACACAATTATGCAAATGCAGAAGACAGTAAATAGGAGACTCTCTCTCTGAAAGTCTATTTGAAGACACAGTTCAAGCTGGATTGGACCTTTCACTATTCATGTTTAGATGTATTGAGAGCATGTTTGAATAGAAACTGTCAAGAATAGAAACTTATTTCTCTGTCCATAAAGAATTATTCATATAGCTCAGAATTAAAGGAGCCCTGTCTATTCTCTCTCTTTGCTCTCTTGCTCTCTCTGCCTTGGTTTCTTCTTCTTTCCTGGGCACACTTATCTCTCATTTGAAGACAGCTCAGGGTCACATGCTTTCAGCATAGAAATATTTTTACCTTTGAAGGGCTAATACCACAATGCTCTTCAATGTAGTTCCTAAAATAAAAACTTAAGGAACACACACACATAACATAAATATATAAATTACAAAGCCAGTGTTACTGGGTTATCAAACCAGACAACAACTCAATGAATAAAAAATTATAAACCGTTATCTCTGATGAACGTGGACATAAAAAATTATCGATATAATACTAACAGAATTCAAGAAGAACAAATAAAAAATTATCTACAATAATCAAGTTGGCTTCGATCTGGAGATTCAGGGAGGTTCAGCATATATAAATCAATAAATGTAATCTAACACATAAATAAAGGACAGAAACTAAATTATCATTCCAGTAGACACAGAAAAGACGTCTAATAAAATTCAACATCTTTCATGACAAAAGTTCTGGATTGTCTAGGCATTCAGAAAACATGTATCAAATGCTAAAGGCAATATAAACCATGTTTACAGCCAATATTTTGCTAAATTGAGAAAAATTCTATGAAAATTAGGAACAAAGCTCTCCTAGCTCAATAGTTCTTTAAATCTTTGCAACAAAAACGAGTGAAGAAAATAAGGGGAAGAATCATAGGAAAAAAGTCAAAATGTTATCTACAAGTGGTATGATTCTATACATAAAAGACACTAAATGCTCCACCAGATTAAAAACTCAAACAACTGATAAACACACTTGTCAATATAGCAGTATACAAATTAACATGAAGAAAATTCTACACATAACTGATAACACACCAAGAAAGAAATCAAGAAAACAACACCGTACACAGTAGCTTCAAAAATATCTTCTAGTAAATCTAATTAAGGAAGTGAAAGACGCATATTCTGAAAACTTAAGACATAGAAAAAGGAAACTGAACAAAACACCAGACCATCCTGGTTAACTAGAAACCAAAAAATCCCCAAACTCAAAATCAAATCGAGGCACTAATTCTTTATCAATGTGCTGTAGTAAAGATAAATGGTAGTTAATTTATCAGCTTGTATAGTGATCATTAAAATCATGATTGAGAAAGGCTCATTAACATCTTGATTGAGAAAGGAGAATGTGGTTTCCATGTTAAAGTTTAGAAGTAAGAAATAGCATCGTGAAGCCTCCACGGAGAATGGTGAGCCAGGGAAAGCCATTTTTTCTTTATTGCATATAGTGCTGCCAGGCTTGCTGGAGCAGAGCACCCCGAGAACCCCAGAAATGTGCACAGGCTTCTCAGTGGCCTGCTTCTCTCAGCATTTCTTTTGAAAAGTGACTCAGGCCTGGTGCAGTTAAGTAACTCTGTAGTAGCAGGTAGATGGAAAGTTCAAGGACATGCAGAGCACCTAGTGAAGCCTTTGTCTCAAAATAAAGAGGAGAAAGCAGAAAGGAGTGCAACTGGCTCTTTGGGACTTGTGAGGCCCAAGTTCAAATCCTCATTACTCCAACACCCATCCCAAAATGTTGGCGCCTCGCACAGCCTCATGTGTTTCCAAAGTGTCTCCAGCACAAAAGGCTGCTCACAGCACCTGTGACTGAAGGGGGACTAAATTTTTCAACTGAACTTTTTTGCTGCTGAAGCCAGAGCAAAAACTTAACAGGTTTTCCTCTCAGAAGAGTTTGTTTCCAGCAGACAACTTTACTGTTCCTTGCTGTTACATTCTTGCCTTTGCTGTTTGTTTTTAATGAAACGTTCTTTATCTCCACCTCATGTTACTTAACTTGAGATCACCGAGCCTTTTAAATAGGAACAAACTATCTGGTGTAACAATTTATTATATTTTATTACATTAACTAACAATTTATTATATTTTTCAAAATTAGTTGCAATTTCCAATTCTCTTTATTGAATCATTTCTCCAATTATATGGAGGCATGATTTTTAATTTATGAAATACATACATATGCTTGTGTATCCTGAGTTCATGTGTTTGGTTTTGTTTCTGGGACTTTTAACTGTCCCCAAAGTGCCAGTGTTTTTGTTACAATAGATTCAGAATGAGAGTAAATAATGAAGCACATATCTGTGTTTTATTTTCCAACTCTATACAGCCTACTCCTCATAGTTTAATACTTCACCCTCAATGTTAAATCTTATAGTTACCTTTTTTTCTCCCTCTCTCATATGCAAGCAGTGTTTTGAGTATGATGGCATTAATTATATTTTCTCGAGAAAGGGAGAAAATAGTATCTTTAAAAAAATACACTATCTTCTCCCCGTGTGAAAAGATGAGTTCCTCAAATCATTCATATTTTTAATTTTATTTTTCCACTGAAGTGAAGGTAGATCTAAGTTTACCTGGTAAGGATGTTTGAAACCTAAATCCATACTTTCTGAGCAAAAATCCCACATCTACCCCATATTTTGTAAAATGTTTGCATAAAGTCACAAAAATTTAAAAGGCTAACCATGGGCCTACATAATAAAAACTGTGGGACTTGAAAAACAAATATGTCATTTTGACCTTTTTTTTTTTTTTTTTTTAGGTTTTGAGATTATAATATATCATTTCCCCTAAAAACTTTGTGACTTTTTAAGAGGAGTTTGCTGAGGTCTTGGTTGTTCTAGGATCTGCCTGTTTTGAATTATTTTTTCTATATGTTAAGCATTTCATAGCGTAGCTGTAACGGACGGGTGTCGTTGTGATATGGTGGTGAGTGTGTGGCCCCTAGAGTCTGTCTGTTTGGATCCTCTATCTGAACCTTCTCTTTGCTTCTTGTCTGAAAGAACCCTTTTGCTCTTTGTACTTCTGCTTCACTGTCCCTGACTTGAAGGTATATAATATCTTTAGTATATGGCTTTCAGATACTTGTGAGATATGAGTTAATTATCCTCGCTGATTTCCCCATTACTTCAGTACTATATTTGAACCACAGTATTGTGGGCCATGTGGACTATGCCACGGGGGAATCCATCATAGAGCTAGAGTGAGGTCGAGACTTGTCCAAACCCGAACATCTCAGTCTTGAGGCTGGCAGGAGTGAGGCTGTCTCCCTCTCTGTTCTGCACCTGCATGCCTGGCAAACATGGCCTTGTGGTCCCGCCCTCCCAGGCTTGAGGTAGTCACATAGCCTCGCCCCTGGAACTCCTCTTCATACAAATGAAGCATTGTATGATGCTCACTCACCTGGGAATCCCCACCCACTGCCCCCAAGGTTTATATAGTCCTTATTCCCTGCGATAAAGAGTTGCTATATCACTGGAAGTGCTGTGACACTAAAAGGGCTATACTACCGAAAGAGCTGTTTCACTGAAAACTGCCTTGGAGAAGGCTTTCTCCCTTTGGATGCCAGACTGGGATCCTGTAGCCCTCATCCACCCATGCAGCACTGGTGTGCAGCAGTGTCTGGATGCCCCAAAGGGAAGAAAAAAGTGGGTTCTAGGCTCTGGGCCGACAGAATGTTTTTCTAAATTATTTATATCCAGCCACTTACCTAATTTTTATTAATATGAATGATTTTCACGTTTTATTTTCCTTGATATTATTTTCTAAGTGATGCTGATAACCTGAAAAATAACAGTATGTTTTTCTTTCAATAGTCAGAACTTCTATATCTATATACTCATACTGTTTTTCACTGGCTACGCATTGCAAAAAAAAAAGTAATGACATATGATTTTTATGGAAAGAGCATGAGTCTATTAAATGTTTTCTAGCTGATTTTTCAGTATTATTATGATTATCTAGCATTCCTAGCAATACTAAAAATATTTTTTTTTTCACAAAAAATGAAAGTTAAATTTTATAAATTGCTTTATTGGTACTTCTTGGATAATCACGATAGCTTCCTCAGACCTAAAAATTTATGTTAATTGTAGCCAGGCTTACTTCACTAGTGTGGGAGGTATAACCTGAGTCTGTCCATAGTCAGGTGTCCTCTCCTTACTGTTTCTCAGGGTTAGTTCTCTCTTTTATCCCATTCTGCAGATGCTTAGTCACATGGAAAAACTCAAGTTTCTTGCCAACATGTATGCCAAGGACCCAGGCACTCAGGAAGGGGGTGTGATGTTGGTCACCATGGTCTATGGGTAAGCACCAAGTCCATGGTCTTTTCCCCTAGAGCTACATCTTGAATCTGTTTCTCTGCATGGCTTTGACAGGTGGCACGAATTTCTGCACTGCCGAAGTTTTGAGCTGTCCAGGGGGTGACTTCCTGTCTCAGGCAAAGCTGCAAAGTTTCCACCTCATCTCTTTCCAATTGGCCACGGAGTGTAAAATGTAGCTACAGTCGGTTATTGCAGAAGGACAATGAGAGCAAAAAGACAGTTTTTGTCCTTCTTCCACATAGATTAACTTTTTATTTTATGCTTCTGCTTCTATTCACCTAACTGAAAATGTCCACCATTTTCTCCTGATCCCTGTCAGAGTCTAATGCCAATGACTCAAATAAAGTTTGACACT
This sequence comes from Psammomys obesus, assembly GCF_907164565.1. Lineage (NCBI taxonomy): Eukaryota > Metazoa > Chordata > Mammalia > Rodentia > Muridae > Psammomys > Psammomys obesus. The sequence continues at coordinate 36,046,268 of NW_026587216.1, read as the reverse complement.
CTGAATCGTTTCCTACACTGGGCAGCACACGGTCATCAGAATTAATGTTCCAATAGCTTTGATGACGCTCCCCGTCTGGACCCGGACTGTATTTCAGGATAGTTTCTTGTTAGGTCTAAAGCCTTTTCATGACTCTTAGTCTCTACGCTTCAGTGTTCTTGCAAGCCTAATCCTACCTAATTTTAGTGAAATTTCTAACTAGTGGTATAAGGAAGCTAGTGGTCACTTGTGGCCTCCAGATCCTCCCTTCCTGCTGTAGCAAATTGTTTCTACCCCTCTGACCTGCTGGCTTGTTACAGTCTAAAGCTAATTAAATCCTTCTATGGTTCACATATATTCAGCCAAATTGGGCTTATTGTTTCCTTTAATTATCTCCACCACCTCTCCAAACACAATTTGCTGAATATTTATTGTTAAAAGAAAAAGTGGTGGGACATAATTTTGAGCTGAGGGACTGTGCTCCCAGCTCACACTGTAGCTCTGGAATTGGCAGTCCCGCAGTGGTTTCTCTAAAACAACGCTATAATTGGAATGAAAACAGTGACATTAGTGGGCTGCAAATTGCTGCTAGATCTTTAAATAATGAAATTTAGAATAATGAGGGAGCACAGTGAAAGTGAAACTGAGTATGGCGGAGCCCAGAAATTGGCTTCACTAGTTGAATTCTAAAAATCCCATTATCTTATTCTCTCACTCTTTGAAATACTTTTACAATATGATTGAAGCCAAGGAAAAAGTTCAGCCAGCCAAAAATGACGTTGAGCTTTATATTCACACACACACACACACACACACACACACACACACACACACACACTCTCTCTCAATGGCTATGGATAGTAAAGCTACGTGATCTTTGCAAACTTCATAATTGTTATTTTTTAGTAGGTGGCAAATTCTATGTATTTTTTATTTAGAGATAATAAAATTGAGCAACTAAATATAAAGTAGAAGGAGATTACACCTGTATCCCGGTTTTATTTCTGTTATAAAATACCTTGACAAAAAAGAACTTAGAGGATAAAGGGAATGGTTGGCTACGGTGCAGTCAAGTCAAGGACTGGATTCAGCTTGTCAGATAACCTCCATAGGCAGGGAAATGAATGTATGCATGCTCACTTGAACTGAATCCTCCTTCATCTTACACAGTCCAAGATGCCCTACCTAGCTACTGATGCCACCCAAAGTGGACCGCTCTTCCCACCTCAATTAATGTAATCAAGGTAATTTGTCCAAAAAAAAAAAAATGGCACTACAGTTCAACCTGGTCTAGACAGTTCCTCTTTGAGACTGTTTTCTCAGGTGATGTTCTATTGTATTGACAATTAAAACTAACCCTCACCACTTTTTGAATGCAGGTTAAATCAAAGCAGACTGTTCTGAGTATTCGTGTGATGTTGTTGGCATGGCACCTTTCAGACTGGTCTCGTCGCCATACAAAAGAACTGATAGGTATTTCTCTACTTCCAATGAAATCAACATTGGCATTGAGAAGCAGCATTTGGATGTGAGAGTTTTCTGTAAAACCGAGTCTCTTTCAAACAACTATTCGACAGTGTTGCAGTTAGTTACATGAATTGTCTCATGAGAAGCAACTTGTACCACTTTAGAAAGAATCAAACTGGAACCAGGGATGTGTAAGTGTCTGCTATTCTGAATTCACAGCTAGCATATGAAGAACATTCACACTCCAGTCTTACATCAAGTCTAAGAGGGAGGTGAGCTCACTGTAGCTGCAGTTTCCACAGTAGTTCTAGATGGACAAGGAAGACAGGAAGGGAGAGAGCAGAGCAGATGCTGCTAGCCACTATTGAGGCTGAAGGAAGTAGGTGCTGTGCTTTAGAGAGGGCATAGCTGACCAGCAAGCTCAGGAGCTACCTGGAGGTACAGGTAAATCCAGCCATGCCCTGCTTTAACATGGGTGATGACAGTTCATACTTGGCTCTTCACCATTGCACAGTAAGCATCCTTAGTCACTGAGCAACCTTACCAATACCTAAAGCACATTTTTTAACTAATAGATTAATATTGAACAATTGTTTTTATCTTCTTAAACAGAACTTAAACCAAATTTATTTTTCTTCCCTAGAGCTACTTGTATAGCAAAATTTGTAGCATAGATAAAGACTTCTTCCACTGTTTTAAATTCTTTACTCTCTAACCAGAAATCCATGTTTACACTTTTGACATTAAAAAGACAGGCTAGTCTTAGAGTATCTTTGCAGAAGAGAAAGAAGAGACCCAAGACATCGGAAAACTTTTAGACACAGTTTTTGAGCTGTCACTAATACTAGAGACCTGAAACATTAGCATGGGCCCACGAAAGTGTGGCACTTAAGAAGACCATGCATTAAATAAAAGCTTTACTCAAGTCTCAGTGAGTGAAAGGATCATTTGTCCCACCCTGCCATCATTTTCTAATTCATTTTCCTCTGGGTATATCTGGGGTAAATTCTCATTTGTCCAGTGTTTTGTGGGCATTTCGCCACCTGCCCTGTCAGCAAGGGCAGTGAGCCAGCAGCAATCTTTTCATCTAGGGCAGTAACAGAGTGAAGTCTCTCAGGGAACTTCAGTTTTGCAGAGGCAATGGGCCTCATTGTATTCTCAATTAATTAAATTGCTAAAAATGATATGGGCCATGGTGTAGGATACTTGACTACCAAATTTAAAGTAGATATCATGCTGAGTTGGATATTTCCTGTTTCCGTTGACTCATGAGAGGGAGTAGATGTGAAAGCCATGGATCTGGAAGATATATGATTTCAGCGCTCTTACACAGCCATGACCGAGGGCAGCTCTCATCTGCGTGGGGAGTGCAGCAGCACATTCATGCTCTTTAGAACTTGACTTAGTTCTGATTCAGTCACAACTTTTGCAAAAGAAATGATAACCTTCTAGACACGTTGTAGAACAGGACAATTGTCCTTGGGTTTTGAGAATGCCTGGTGCTCTGACACAGATCCTGCACAAACATTCTTAAACTGGGAACCCACCAGCCACAGGGGAAGTGTAACTGAAGAAAGCCATGTGACATAGCTGCGAAAAACTGGTTTAGGACTACAGAACTACAGAGGTATCTGTGTTCTCCAGAATTGTATAGTCATTGGCCACTAAACAGCACTAGGTGGTTCCCTGTAGTTGTGTCCCTAATTGAGGAGCATGTATATTTGAAACAAATGCTGCAAATACAACTGACACCTTAGTGGCCATCCCTCTTAAAGGCCTATTTGCAGAATATGTGAGTCCTTTCTTCACTCTTCATACTTTGCTGGGTTAGAGGTCTTATATCCTAAGGGGTAGGGTAAGAGATCAATTTACTTGATGGTACAACTTTGGTCAGTTTTGAATCTCGTATTGGTAGACAAACAGTGGTTAAAAAAAAAAACTGCAGCAGAGAGAAATATCCATAGTTATCATGAGTCACCAGGGAGGTGGTTTTAGGCAACAAAGGCAGGGAAGCATCTTGCCATGGTTCAGAGCTTTGATGGGATCATCTCTAACTCCTCTCACCTTCCATAGCAAGAGCCATTTGGAGAATGCAGCAAACAACCGAAGTGACAAGGGTGCTCAGACCCACAGACCATAGAAATCAGGATTATTCAATGAAGAAAGCCCCCAACAGCATCTTAGGAGTTGGCTGACAAGGCAAAATATGGAAGACAGTGTTGAGTGGAGTAGAGAGAAGACAGAGTCCAACTTTGGCCTTGGTGCTAGCTGCACAATAGGGACATTTGCCTGCTCTACTACTTAGCATGAGCTTGCTAGGGATGGTATGGGCTATAACCAAGAGGAATCAAGGGCAGAGTTTACTGGCTTGTGCTGATCTGATCCATGTTAGAGACCTAATATCAAATGCTATTCTCGTGGGCCCTGGTTTTAGCCACAGCTATGGCCCTGAGTGTGTGTGTGTGTGTAAATACTGCTTGCATCCCATTGCAGTCACACTCGATCTCTTTGCTTTTTTGCCCTGGTACTTCTCCTTTCTTTTTATTTTTGGATAGGAAACATAAGGTTTTTCATTTCACCTGCAGTCACAGCTGAGAAGTGCAGAAAGAAATCCACCTAGGGTAGGACTGCAGGCAGCAAGGCAGTGTTTATCAGTTAAAAAAAAAAAAAAGAACCTTCTGGGTAGCATCCTCATATCTTCAGCCTCCCTGTAACTCTCTACCTTCTTCAGTTTCAGTCTGCTTCCTGTTTTCTGTTCAGCTTTATTAGGTTTAATTGACAACTGCAAGTGTATTAATATATATTTGAAGTGTTCAGTGTGATGTTTGCCTACACACGTATTCTGTGAAATCAGTTCCATAATCAAGGAACTTAGTCCGCTCATCACCTGCTATAATCACCTTTGTACTTGAGTATAAGAGCACTAAGATACGTTCTGTTAGCAGATGTCAAGGGCACCATACGTTCTGGTTAGCTGCTCTCACTATGGTATGGAGAGTGTTGCTGTAAGTTGCTCTCACGACTACAGATTTTTTTTTCCTTTGATGACCATTGCCCCATTTCCTCACCTGCTAGTTCTGAGTCTCGGCTTCTGTGAACAGGTTTCGTAGATTTTCACATAGAAATGAGTTGATGCACATTTGCCTCTGGGTCTGACTTCCTTTGGCATAAGGTCCTTGTGGCTGACCCACATTGTTATTGTCAGGATTTCCTCCTTCTTCAGTGCTGGAATTTTCCATTGTAAATGCCACTGTAAAGCCCAATACCATACTTTCTTCATCCATTCAGTGGCCAACACTCACTTAGGCAATCTGTGGATCATTTTATAAGCTGCCTGCAGCTGAGGTTTTGCTTTGTTTGAAGGAAACACAAAATAAGAAATTTCAGGTAGTCTTATTTTATAACAAAGCTGTCAGTTTTTGCCATTTGGGATTAAGTTCTTTATAGCTGATCATTTTTTCAGTCAGAGCATGAGAATTTTTTATTCCAAGAAAGATATTTAAGTGAGTAAGTAGATTGTACTTGCCTAAAGACATCTTATTTTTCATCTTACTGTAAATCATGAGGAAACAAGATATGTTAAAGGATGAAAGCACGCCGGTCTGATGACAGATGGATCCAAGGTTGGCACCTTGAGAACAAGAAACAGAACATGAAGCCATGTTCCCTCTGTGGGAGAGCATCTACTCATCTGAAACAGAAATGGTGTGGATCTCTTCTCTGCTCCTGGGACTTCTTTCTCCTCCTTAGGCACCACAATTTCCCTTCTTCACATTCTGGTTACTTATATATTTTCTCTTTGTTTCCTTCCTTTATGCCTTTTCATTTTCTTTAATCAATCACAAGGAATCGTTTGACAATCTCCTCATTCAATCACAGTGAATAATGGTGTCATTTGGGGTTGTGTGTGTTTTATTAATATAATTAATGTATTCAGATTCTCTTTTCATATATATTTCTCAAAAAAACCCACTGTGCTTCCCCCAAGTTAGAGCATCATTTTTCAGGCAAACCAAACTTGAGTTGAAAGCATTCTTCTCAGATCTTGGACGTCACGTGGTCTCCGGGGGTTCCCTGAGCTATCCTTGGCGACTCAGTATTGTGTTGTGTTCAACTTTGAACGGCTTTGTTTCTTTTTCTTTTTGTTTTCCCACATTGGAATCTCAAAAACAATGAAGAGTGTTTTTAGAAACCTCACCGTCCCAGTGCTAAGAGCCAGTTCCTGCACAAAAATTTTAAACAGAAGAAGCCAAAAATGAGTCTTGCAGGAAAAGCTATCTCAACTGGTATCCCACAGGATGTGAAGGACTCGGCGGGGCTGTGGTGTCTGGGTAAATGTGCTTCTGAGACAGTGTCTATGGAGAGTCACAGTCCGATGTTCTGAAGAGGAAAACAGAATGTTTGCTGTGGCTTTGAAAACTTTTCTTTAAAAATATCGATTTTATATGTATGTGTGTGTTCCTGCATGTATGTATGTATGTATGTACGCAATATATTACAGAGGTCAGAAGATGGAATCAGATCCCCTGGAACTGGAGCCACTAGCTGCCATGTAGGTGCTGAGAACTGAACAGGAGTCATCTGCAAGAGCAGCAAGTACTCTTAATTCCCAAAACATCTCTCCAGCCCCTGCTGAGCTTTTTGAACATCAACATTTAAAATAACATTTAATTAACAAATACTGAAAGGGACATGTGTCAAATTTTTTTCATAGAGAATTGAGGTGAGACATGTGGGAGAAGTCAGAGCTGAGTGCCCTCTGCAGGAAGAAGTCAAGAGAAGGGGAGCAGAAGGGAGAGGTCAGGATGCACCTCGACCTTCAGGGGAGCTTGTTTTCACTTCCTTCATTTTTTTTTTGTCTTTGCTTCACTCCTCCAAGTCGGCCCAGCATCATTCATTGGGAAACTATAATATTTATAGTGAAATGACAGTCTTGTATCTGTGCTAAACACACTTGGAACAGGCCAGTGTGAAAAATGAAGCTACTATCTTTAAACCCTGCAGGCTTACCCGCTCCACATACAGCTTCTTTGTCTGCTGTGGTCTGCACCTTCTCAGTTCTGGTCCCTTCCAGGACGTTTCCCTAGCTGGATAATCAAGATCCTTACTTATCCACTTTTTCAGCTGTGCTTATGCCTCATCCCTGCTTTGGCTTCTCATGAACATATCTCTGCTCCCATTGTTCCAGCTGATTTCTTATTTCCACCTTCTTGGTTAACTCTAAAATACCTGAATTTTCTTTGGCCTGGAAAAGGAATTCAGTATGGCAGTGATATGGGCTGGGTGACCATGTGAAACAAGATCTCCAGAGAGCAATGCTATCTGAATGCATGCCCTCCATCCATTCTGCCCAACAAGCATTCATCTATACCCACCATGCCAGCCAGTGGACTGGCTGGACCAGTTTTCCCTTAGTTGTGAAAACTAGATTGAGTTAATAGACAATGCCTGTTGCTTTTACTTCCTTAAACTACGATAATGTCTAACTGAATTCTAAATACTTCTTATACCAACAGATAAATGTAGCTCCCATTTCTCAAACAGCTTCTTTTCGGAACAGGTTCAATGTAGGCTTAGATTTTTCACCAAATCTAGTTTGTTTCGGGTTCCTAAATGCTTCTACCTTTCTTCCATCCACTGACCGAAGGTAGGAGAGAAAGTAGGTTATTAGGTAAAGGGGGTTGTAGAACTTTTTAGAAGTAGTTTTTTTTTGGGGGGGATGAGTCCATTCTTCATTGTCTGGATACCAGCAGATCAGTGCATAAAGCCACCAACAAGCAGCAGCATGAATCAGCACAATTCAGAAGGTCTGGAAAGGTCAGCAAAAGCTTCAAGACTCTGGTGGATTGCCCAGAGACGTTCTCTGGAACATTTCTGTCTGTGAAGCCAAGTGTTGAAGCATGAAGATCAGCGCAGCAACGTGGATCCAAAAAGCGAAGTCTCACTGTCTATATGCCTCCTCACCTCAGAGACCACCCATGGATGTTCTCAGCTGGCCAAAGTCATCTTCCTTGCATGAGAGAGCTCACAGCAAAACATCACCCGCTCTCTCACAAGAAAGCTTCTACCAAAACATCACATGACTCAACTGAGTCTTCAAAGAAACCAGAAATTTCCGCTTCAGTGTCTCTACTACAGTGTCATCACAGAAAACTACAGTTAGTCACAATACAGAGAACCATATGTTTTTCCCAAACCCAGTAGGTATATCTATAACCCAACTTTCACATATATGGCTCAAGGAACTTCCTGAAAGAGAGGGTTGAAACAGTGTAAGTTCCAGAACATCTGGATCCCTACTATGAGACAGTATCTTCTACATATGACAGGAAATCTCAAAAATCTGGTCACCTGAACAAGCCTTGCACAATGACAACACCAGTTGGCATGCCCCTGTGCATGGGAAATCCTGGAAAGGCTCCACACCTAGACAAAGAGCTACAGGTGATTGCTACTTGCTCAGAGAAGGATAATAGCTCTTCTTCATGGATCTACCTGCCTCCCATAAGTTATGCAGTGTGGGGCCAGGGAGCTGAAGGGTCAGGGGGAGCCAGCCTGGAGTAAGAGTGGTGCTGAGGCATGTCTAAACCCTAGAAATCTTGTCTTGAGATCGGCAGAAGTAGGACTACTCTTCTCCCCCCGCCCTCCACACTGCCCCCAACTCCCACTCCTAGGCCTGAATGATCCAGGCACATCACTTTTGCCTGGTAGCCAGGTTAGACTTTGTCTTCCCTTATAAGGTCATGCACAGCAGTGCCTGGAATTCCTCCTCATGCAAATGAGGCATCCCCAGCAGCCTGGTCCTAGCCGAAAATGTACACTCACCCTGAAAGCCCCTGCCCACCCCCAAAGGTTCAAGTAACCTTTGTTCCCCTCATTAAATGACCTATCTCAATGAACCCTGTCACCCCAGTCTGTTCTCCTCATACTCACAGCAGCCTCAGGTCTCTCTCTCTCTACACACACACACACACACACACACACACACACACACACACACACACA
>NW_026587216.1:36006569-36037807 GCF_907164565.1 Psammomys obesus | reverse complement strand
ACACACACACACACACACACACACACACACACACACACACACACACAGACCAGCCTTTCTGCCCCTGCTTTCCCTCAGATTCTACCAGATAGTACTATAAAGATCTGAAGAAACAGAGTCTGAATAGCAATCTAGTCTCAAAAGTTCATCCCTAAACACAGATGAGAAAAAGTAAATTAACTGCATAGGGTTGTCTCTTTGTCTGTATGTGTGTAACAACATTAATTGAAGAACAAGAAGTCACAAATCACAAATTTGAGAAGTAGGGATACATGGGAGGAACTGGGGGATGAGAGAATAGAGGTTCATCATATGAATATAGTACCTCTGTAAGAATATATTTTTAAAAGAAAGGGAGCAAGAGAAAGAATAAAGAGAAAATAAAAACCAAGCAAATGATACTGAGAAAAGCTGAATGCTGGAATCTCTTCTGAAATGTCTGATTCTAACTCTAGAGTGTGCTCTGTCTGATTGGTCACGTAGTTCCTAAATAAAGTTCTGATTCATGCAAGCACTGGTACATCATCTCAATGCAACAACCTTGGGAAAATCCTGAAGAGAATTTTAAAAGGTTGAGTTTGTCAGGACACTAACAAAACTGACTTGCTAAATGGGTTTGCAATATTGAACAAAAGAGAAAATAATGATTTGGTAGAAAAGGTTACATTTCCAGACCTTGCTAGAGTTAATGATGATATAGATATACTAGAATTATTGTCCCTAACCCCAAAATGTTATCCTTTTAGGGGTCAGCATTCTGGGAATAGAGGTGCAGTTTTACAATGCACAGCTATTTTATATTCCAACTCCCCTTTTTTCAGTCAATTCTCTCCCCTTTCTCTTTACTCTCCTCTTCCCCTCTCTCCTTCTTTCTCCTCTCTTTTTCTTTTTTCTCCCTCTTTCTTTCACTTAATTTCAGAGTTCTGAAGTCATAGTGATATGACAAAATAAGAGTTTTCAAATAATGCTTTTCATTTAATATCTTTCATACCAAGTGAAGAAATATGTAGAGGGGTAAAACTTAAAAACTAGTATATCAAAGTGCACACATTAGTTTCAATTATTTTTACGTAATCCACACTTAATATTAAACCAAATCTGTATTCTTCTGTATTTACGATTTAGCAAAATGTTTCCTTGTTGGCCTGCAGAACCATCATGACATAATTTACTGCCAGTCTCCTTTTCTCAGGCAGACTGCATTCTGGATTTTGTAATGGGTCTAAGCGTGCTGTTGAGATCCTCACAGGCACCCTCTTAGTGAAATGTAGGCCTGGGCTTTTCACCCACTGATGTTTTCCTTTCACTTCCTGTGGAGCACCTTATCTGCCTGTTGACTCAAGTTGGATCACTTTGTTTGACCATATGTATTTATTTGAAATGATCTTTGGCCTCAAACTATGCCCCATGTTGTCAGTGTATAGGCTATTTCCTTTAGAAATACAGAGATGGTTGGTTTTGCTGATTTTGTAGCTTGAGAAAAGCCAGACATGCAACATAGCAAAACACTGAAAAAGTGTTGGCTTTCTCTGTGGAGAACTGCCAAGTCTTGAATGGGGTTTCTTTATGTAGATCTTTGGATAAACCATTCTGATCTATAGCCAAGTCCTTATCCTCTCCTCTCAGCTAATGGCAATAGGGCAGTGTGCCTACTCATGGGATTTTTCTCAAGTTTCAAATTAAGAGCAAGCAAGCACCAAGAATATATGAACATGACTAATACCTAAAAAGCTACGATTTGTTTGTAATTCCAAATGCTCTTCCTGAGACACTGAAAAGTTAACCATCTGTCCTAGAAAGCTTTCAAATACTTTTTCTTCCTTGCAAGGTAGAAACCCTGATATAGATAGTAATAAATAAGAATGGAAACACCATAGAAATAAGCCAAAACTGAGAATTACACACAAGACTATTTTCTAGTGTTTATTCATCTCAAGAAATGTAATATAATTTTCAGAAGTCTTGGCTAAATAGTGCTATTGTAAAATAATTCATTTGCGATAATTGTGAAAGTACAAAAATTATATCTTACCCTGGCTTTTGTCTTTTTGGTGCTGTATATGGTCTTGTGTCATCAGGCCAATGTGCTAAAGTCTTGCCATAGCCAGTAGCACTATTTGAAGGTGGAGACCAGTGAAAGTTAGGTCATGGGAGGCATACCATGCCAGGGACATTGGGACATCAACCTCTTCTTTCTCTCCTCTGCTGTGTGCTATGTGCTGTGCCACATAGATGAAGTGAAACAGACCCAAGTGACCCTAGGTCTTTGTTGTTGTTGTTTGTTTGTTTTTGTCTTGTTTTGTTTTTAGATAAGAAGTATGAGAAGGGCATAAATGTCGCATGCCTCAAAGCTTTAGAACTTATGAACTCTGACAGGAATTTAGGCCTAGAGTTAATGATCCCCAAAATCAGGGTAGAGTTAAAGATCACCAAAATCTTCCAACACGTGCTCTGGTCTGCTCACATATTCTGCATGGCTAAATATTCCACAGTCTCTTGTCAATATATAAAAATAGATATTGCAAAGATAAACACAAAAGACAAACAAGCATTGCACTCCTCAGGTAATTTCCTAATGCCTTTTTATCTGCAGTAATTGATGTCACTGTAGCTACATAAACATGAGAACATATCACAACAGCATGGAAATCAGCGGATCCCAGTTTATCTCCGTTTTAGTTAACCAATACGCCATTCATAAGAAATGGATTTACAGCATGCAGTGTTAGGAATTCCTCCACATCATGCATTTCAGGACCGAAAAGAACTTGGTTCCTTTCTCACACTGCAGCCAGTCGTGGCTGCCATGATTTGTCTCCTGGTTATTCTTACCTGGCGGAGGCAGGATCCTCACAGTGGCTGATAATGCTGCTGTAGAGTTTGGTGGATGCAGCCTTATGTGTGCTTTGATGATTCAAAGAGGTTACAGTGTGCCCTCCTGGCTCAGACATTATTATAAATTTAAGTTGCAAAGCGCAGGGCACTAACACAGTAAGTTATGCCTCTCATCTTAGGTGTAAGAAGAAAGCTGAAATTTAAACATAAATGCACTTGTTTAAGTAAAGCTTGGCATAGTTCATCAGAAGTAATGGCAGGAACAGGGCCCACCCTCTTCAAGGTCCCATGAGAACTGTGGGATCAAAGACACTTTTACAACCATTGACCATCCAGTATGATTAAACTAAGCTCAAACTCCTGAAGTGAGTAAGCTTGCTTCTTGGTAAAATTCAAATTTGGTTGAATATTCTTGATAATAGGATCCTGGTGCATATTCCAAATAAACACTTCACTTTGAGGGTGGAGCTCTGAAATGTCTTAAGTGTTTGAGAGAATTTCTATGAAAGGAATTATTTGGTCCTTTGTTCATACGTATTTATCCTGCCTCACCTTGGATCAAAGTGGATATGACCATAGTTCTGGAAACAGAAGTGCAAGAAATTCTTGCTCTTGTCAAATCTGTCAGGTGAAAATTTGACATTCTTGTCTCTATTAGCTAGCACTTTGTACACGTTGATTTCCAATGGCCTCACAGAAGTTCTCTGGAGAACACATGACTTACTATAGCATTCAGACAGGATTGTATGACTAATTCACTGCTTTGTTGGGATACCCTGTGAACTCTACCAGCCTCTTAGCTATGGGATTACATCCAAAGCTCCTGTCAGGTTTTGTAACAGCTGATAGACCTTTGCTATTAGCCTGCTGTCCCTGTGGAATGCCTGAGGAAATCTATGTTGAAATCACTTATTCATATACACCACACCAAAGTGATCTTTCAGGAACATTTCTTACATCAAAATACTAACACAGCCAATGTCTTTATGTAATCAGACAAAACTTAACCACATTTCATTGCCTTTTTTAGTCCCAGTCCTCAAGGTATGCAGAGTCTAGTCAAAAGTTCTCTGCAAGTTTTAAGTGGAATTTCATTCATTTGTTCTTAATGTTTATTTTTGTAATTGAAGAAGAAGTTAAAGAGAGTCAAGACTTCCAGGATGAAGTGTGGTTGTGGAAGTGTTCCATTGCACCAAGCCCAACTGTTGGACCTATACAATAGAGCAGCAACAAAAGTATTGTTTCTTAAAATCCTCCAATGTAAAGAACAAAAATGGAAATGTACTGAAATGGCCATTGAACATAAAGCATAAATTCAAGATTTTCTGCAATTAGTTGCTTTAAAAATTTGTCGTCATTTAAAAAAATCTAAAATACTGTTATTCTTTCAAATTAAAAAGAAATTCTAAACATTTGCAGATAACTATAGATATCGGCCGATGAGAAAACAAAATCTGAAAGAGTGCTGTGTTGTCTGTTAGGATACCCAGGCTTAAGTATCAAGGTGAAAGAGAAGGAAGGAAGAGGGGACAACATATTCACATAGAAACCAAGTGTACATGTAGAGAATTTTAGAGACCGTGATGGAAGATGCGTACTTGCTATTGTATCCAATGGAAATTACCAAGGAATAGACTGGAGAGGAAGGAAACTGAGTTTTAAGGGCCTGTTTGATATCAGAAATTAAATTATCATTCATAAGGAAAATTCTGGGAAAAATGCCAAAGAACATGGATTTGAAAACTTAATATTTATTTTAACATATTATCTTGATGTAGTATTTTTCCAAGGACATGGCTATTTACAGAGAAAATACAAAACATCCTACCAGTCTGAAAGACATAAAACTTAAGATGTGAATGATTTCAAACACAGGGAATGACTTCATGAATGTTGTGTCTAATGCAAAATGCACCAGACAAATGCAGGCTTTCTTTACTGAGCATTCTTGCTTTGTTCAACATAAAGATGAATTTGCCTGAGGCAAGGGATCTTTGTCTTCTGAAGGCCTGTGACTGGTCAGGGAAATAGCACTAATCCTTGGGTGAGACTTTTTTTTTTTAAATCTTGAGCCTGCCTTAGACTCTCAACAGAGTTTTCCAAGAAGTGTTCAGGGACACAAACCAAGATGGAATTTGTCGTTCATCTCAGTGAATGAATGGAAATATGTCCATATTTTGTAATGCTAAATAAATTATTCATCAATACTTGTCAAAGCATAGTAAGAACCAATCACAAGTATAAGGACCAGCCTTCCTAGAGGAAAAAGTAGTATAATATCCTTACGGTACTGTTGGAGGAACACTTTCTTTTAGATATAAAACATGGTACTCCTGGGCTTGAATTAAGGGCCCTTATTGAAACAGTATGATGGAGAGAATGTTATGGTATTCAAAACAAACAAACAAACAAGAATCCCCTGGTTTAATTCTAAAATCAGATCTATTTTTATAAAGAGGAACACACATATATAAGACAATTCAAGCAAGAAAAAACAAGTTTTGTGCTAAAGGACAGTGTCAAGTTAAACCCAGAATGCAGCATGGGGGAAGATGGAGCTTACAGCTGGAGAGTAGGAAAAGGGTCAGCATTAGTAGCAAGGTGGTATTGGTTGAATAGACCTACCAGGATTTTTGGTGCATACATGCTGGTGTGATCAGACATTACCTGGAGTGGAGGATGAGGAACTTGGTGAAATACCAGGATAAAGGGTTCTTCAGAAACAGACTCAGCAGGGCTCTTTGATTGTATTTTACAAAGAGGTTCATAGATGGGCCTGGAGAGGGTTTATACATGTGTCAGCTCCTCTAGCTAGGAAGGGACAGCTGGTACATACCCTTAAGTTGTAAAATTTGGGAGACATTATGTATTCCTTAACAGTCAGCATAATATCCACTTATGAGTGAGTATATACCCTGTGTGTCTTTTTGCTTCTGGGATACCTCACTCAGGATGATCTTTTCCAGTTCCCACCATTTACCTGCAAATTTCACGATTTCCTTGTTTTTTATTGCTGAGTAATATTCCATTGTGTAAATGTACCACAATTTCTGTATCCATTCCTCAGTTGAGGGGCATCTGCATTATTTCCAGCTTCTGGCTATTACAAATAAAGCTGCTACCTCCCTCTGAGAGGGAGCAACCTTACTAGGCCACAGAGGAAGACAGTGCAGCTACTCCTGATGAGACCTGATAGACTAGGATCAGAAGGAAGGAGAGGAAAACCTCCCTTATCAGTGGACTTGGGGAGAGGCATGTGTGGAGAGAAGAGGGAGGGAGGGTGGAATGGAGATGGGAGAAGGGAGGGGGCCACAGGGGGATACAAAATGAATAAAGTGTAATCAATAAAAATTAAAATAAAAAATGAAAAAAAAAAAGACAGAATCAAATATTAGTCACAGGGAGGATTTCTAGGCCTACCAGTCTTACTCCACCCTCTACTGACCCTCTGGTTGCCTGTTCATTGTATTTTCTAAGCAAATTACAGACAGAAGTTGCTTCAGGTCCATTACCAAGAAGTAATTATGCTCACAAGCCTAATTTGTTTTAATCTGAAAATAAATTATTTAGTTGATGGAGCTGCGCAAACGTCCTACCGAAGATCTGCTCCTCCTGGTGTCATCCATTTTCTGCCATGAGTTTGAGCTACTTTGGCAAAGCCCTTTACATTGTAGGATAAAGAACACAAGGGAATGTTTATTGTATCTCAAAAGAACACACTGCAGAAGCTACTTCCACAGGTGGCCCAAGCCCAGTTCAACCGCAAGTACATCCACCAGATTGCAAGGCCTGGAAACTCATCTGTTTTCTTTATTGTACGTGTTATAGATATTCACATACCTTCATATTCACATGCCCAGCTACCTGTGGAACCTAACACAGGTGGCCGCTCACCTTCTCCTCCACATCCACTATTCAGCTTTCCCTCGTTTCATCTCTTTTCATACTTTTGACAATCTGCTTCTCTGGCCCTGTTTCCTTGACATTTGATCATTTAAATTTGCATCACTCTCCTGATCAGTCTTGCCATATTTACCCTTCTAGATCAGCCTTCTACTTCTTTATTGTAGCATGCTTCTAAGGACATTTTTTTCTAATATTCTTGAGTAATTCTACATGGAATCAATCAAAGAAGAAGCTGGAAACATTTTTAAAGGAAAAACATAATAAGATGTGTTGCTACTAAGAGAAAGAAAGTCTTCTCTGGAGGAACGTATAAAAAAAAAACAAAATGTGGCAGGTAATAAACACCCATTTCTTTTTTCTCTCTTTTATTTATTACTTACACTTTAATCACTTTGTATCCTCCATAAGCCCCTCCCTCATCCCGTCCAGATCCCACCCTCCTTCCCCCTTCTTCATGCATGCCTCTCCCCAAGTCCACTGATAGAGGAGGTCCTCCTCTCCTTCCTTCTGATCTTAGTATATCAGATCTCATGAGGAGTGGCTGCAGGGTCATCTTTCATGGCCTGGTAAGGCTGCACCCCCCTCAGGGGAAGGTGATCAAAAAGCAGGCCAATCAGATTATGTCAGAGGCAGTCCCTCTTCCCATTACTACGTAACCCACTTGGACACTAAACTGCCATGGGCTATATCTGTGCAGGGGTTCTAGTTTATCTTCATGCATGGTACTTGGATAGAGTATGAGTCTCAGGGAAGACCCCTGTGTTCAAATTTCTGGTTCTGTTGCTCTCCTTGTGGAGTTCTTGTCCTCTCCAGATCTTACTATTTCCCACTTCTTACATATGATTCCATGCACACTGTCCAACTGTTTGCCATAAGTCTCAGTGTCTGCTTTGATAGTCAGACAACTAGGAATAGTGCTTCCTCAAGATCCAGCTGTACCACTCCTAGGCATATATCCAAAAGAGGCTCAAGTACACAATAAGGACATTTGCTCAACCATGTTTGTAGCAGCTTTATTTGTAATAGCCAGAAGCTGGAAACAGCCCAGATGCCCCTCAACTGAAGAATGGATGCAGAAATTGTGCTACATCTATACAATGTAATATTACTCAGCAATGAAAAATAAGGAAATCATGAAATTTGCAGGTAAATGGTGGGACCTGGAAAGGATCATCCTGAGTGAGCTGTCCCAGAAGCAGAAAGAAACACCCATTTCGAGAAGTCTTTTTAAAGCACTGCAGTACATGAGCCACAACAAAATTACCTTTGAGTCAGGACCGAGACTTCCAAGAAGATACCCACGCAGTAATTGGGAGGGACCCTGAAAGCTTTCCTGCTATAAAAAAAGCTCTTCTGGGCTTAACGCCACTTATTGAAACAGCATAAAACAAGAGTGGCCCTGGATTGGAGCTAACATAAGATCTGTTTATTTGAATAGGAATACATATGTATGAACCCCTCCCCAAGCAGAAAATAAACAGACTCAGACAATCTGACCTTTGACAGAAGTAGAGATGGATGGAGGGCCTACATTCTAAAGGGCCATGCATTCTGTGCAAATCCTGACGTGGAGAGCTCTCCAGCATAGAAAGGAATGGCCATGGAACTCCAGTGATTACAGTGAGGCTGAGTTTTCTGAGCCAGGACTTAAGCAGTTAATATCAGCCCCTGAGCTGAACCCAGGAGCTCCCTGTCACGCTGCTGCTCCTGGTGGTGCCCTTAAATTAAGGCTACAGAAGCTGTTTCATACAGAATGGCAATTAGGACTTTGCCAGCACCAATGTGCAGTTATCTTTGCATTTCCTTCCATCAGGGCTAGAGTGGGCAAAGCCAGGCTGATGGTGGTGACAGCGATTGACAGGTGAAAGTGGAGGTGCTCTGGAAGAGGACTCCTGAGACAGCTCTGGCTGGGACACCATTCTGGGCAGCTCCTGTTCTTAGAAGCGCCTAGCAAGTAATTTATGGAATCAAGATGTATGCAGTATGGCGTTCTGAAACGAGCTTCAGAGAATTGGCTCCAGGCTAGCTACTGTTCACACTGAACAGAGAACAGACTGAATGAGATTGCCTTGGGGACAGTACATCCTATTCACTGGGCAGAACTAAACTGCTCAATAGAAGCTCAGCTTTAATCCCTGCTGCAGATAAAGCACAATTTGCCTTTGCCTTGGGAAACACAAATTCCATCAGCCCAAAGTCTCATGACTTTCTCTTTAAGAGACACCTTTCATGTTGCCTTATTTGCTGTTTTTGTGTTACAATCAAGGCACGGAGACTTTCCAATTAATATTATTCAAAACAGCAGAATAAACAACTCATCTGAGCTCATTTTTTTTGTTGTTAGTTTAGATTAACAAGAACTTAAAAAGGATTAAATTTGTTGCTCTCCTGACATCCATGTTCATATTGCTTACTCATTTTTTTGGATACAGAATGAATTTTCTTTCTTTGTCTTTTGACTATTTTCTTCTCTTTCCCTCTAAACAGATATGGGCATCTGACATTTTTTTTTCACACATTCAGGCATTTCTCAAGTATTTGTGATTATTCTAAATATGTCAAGAACTATGTTAGAAAATGGATGTCGAGGAGAATGTGGCTTTTTTATTTAACTTTTTAGTGGCTCTTTGTGAATTTCAGATTATACACCCCAATTCCACTCATCTCCCTGCCTCCTCATGCCCAGCCTCTATCCTTGCAATCTCCCCTCAAACAAACAAACAAACAAAAAACCCACAACAAAAATTTTGTTGTGGAATCTGTAGTGTGTCACAGTGTGACTTACAGTATAGTCTCTTGTCCACACTTCTTTGCTTTCAAATGTTCATTGCAGTGTGTTGTTGGTCTGATTAGGGGCCTCTGGCTTATGTTACATCGTAAGTAGTTGTTGGTGTACTTAAAAAAAACTCTCCTATTTACATTTTAACATATCTTTCTTCCTACTCCACCCCAATCCCTTCCAACACCCCAGCACCAGGGAGGAGAAAGAAAGGGTTAGTGGGAGAGGGAGGCGCAGTTTCTTAGCTGTTTCCTGCTGGTTAGGGTCATCTGGTTCCTTGGAGCCAGTCTAATCCTTGTTTCAGATCTCCAACTTCTTGTCTCACTGTAACAGCATCAATTGGAGCCAAAGGGGGAAAGCAACCTTGTTCTTTCTCTGAGCAACTTCACACTCTCTGCGCTCTGGCATTTATTCTCTCTAGAGTCCTCAGATTTGAACTATCTGCAGCTGACAAAGAGCTCCTCTCAGAGTCCACACTAAGCAAGTAATTTGATGTTGTGAACCGTCAGAATCAGTCGCACATCCCACACTTGGGATTAAAGCAAAAACATGTACATAACCACAACAAATACGGGATCATCAGTGGAACTCCTAGATACCCTGTTGTTTCTCTATGTCATGAAGATCCTGTAGTTTTGGATTTATTGGACTGGCCCCTTCAGGAGCTCTAGAAATTTATCTATAGGGTAGATGTTGGGGTGGGCCAACTCAAAGCCATGGATCTGGGTCTGGGTAGTATCCAATCTGGTCAGCCTGAGCTCTCCCACGTCAAAATCACCAGTGAGAACTCTCTAGCACCATGCCTACTAGCTCATCCAATGCCACAGTTGGTTATGGGCAGAGCCAGCTCTATTATGCTGCTCAAACAAGGTGCTGGGTCCACGCTCCAGACTGTTGTGGCCAGTGAGGCAGTGCAGCTCTCCCACTCTCTTGACCTTGGGGCCAGCTCTCCTGCTTGCCTCAGGTGGCAAGGGGAGAGGGGGCATGGCAGGGCCATCTTACCCATGCTCACGTGCTTGGGGCTGGTTCACCACACCCTGCCAACAGGGTCAGCTCTACTGTGCTGCCCAGGAAAGTTGCAGAGCCTGTTCTCCTGAGTGCTGCAGCCAGCGAAGGGGAGGACCAGCTCTCCTGCTCTCATGACCCCTCGCCAGCTCTCCCACTTGCCTCAGGTGGCAAGGGGTGAGGGGGGGGAAGCATCTCTCCCTTGTTCATGGAACCTCAGTGCAGATGAGTGGCAGGGTCAGCTTTCACATGCTCACATCCTTGAGGCGCCCTTTCCTGAAACTCTCACAAATTCTGAAACCAGGGCCAGCTTTTCTGTGTTTCCTGGATGAGATATAGCCCAGCTCTCCTGAGTAGTACAGTTTGCAAGGGGCATGACCAGCTCTCCTGCTTTCACACCTTTGGGGCTAGCTCTCCCATAATGCCCAGGTGAGAGGTGGGACCAGTTCTGCACAGTTCTCAGACATCATTATGGCCCCATTTAGCAGCCAGACCAGGGACATCTGCCTGGCCTTTGGTGGTTAACAGACCCCTTGCTGCTGCAGCGCCTTGGACCCAGACATGGCTCTCGATGACAGCATAGGCCAGGACCTCACCATGGCCTTACATGTCATCCTTGACTACTCATATCAGTCTGTTCCTCATTACAGTTGAGTCTCCAGTTCTGCCTTTCTTCACTGTGCCCACATTCTTCTGTTTTTCATTCTCTTCCATTTCTTCACCACTTTTGTCATCTTAGTGGCACCCAGTGACTATGGATGTCTTGGGTCCTCTCATGAGTGCTTTGCCCCAAACATAAAGTTGTCTCTGGCGTGGCCTTCCCACCAGGCCTGAGAATCTGTGTTTCTAAACAAAAACCTGACATATTGACATAGTGATAGGATTGCCATAACATATTTTAAACCATTAATAGAAAAAGTAAAAGGAGCCAGGGGCAATGGTGCATGTCTTTAATTCCATTATGCCAGGAAGATGGATTCCTTTAATTCCACTATGCCAGAAAGGTGTATGTTTGTGAGTTTGAAGCCAGGCTGGTCTACAAAGTAAGTCCAGGACAGCCAAGGCTACACAGAAAAACCCTGTCTAGAAACAACAACCACAACGACAAAAAGAAAAAAGAAAAAAGGACATACACACACACACAGATATATGTATATATAATTAAAACTATATTCAAAGGATAGGATTTATTTAGTCATATTAAATGGAAAGAACTGTGGCTAAAGAAAAGGCTCACCAATTACAAACATCAGCTCCTTTTTCAGAGGCCCGAGGTTTGAATCTGAGCACCCACATACTGGATAACTCAAATTCCTAAGTGATCCAACACTATCTTCTAGCCTCTATGGGCAGAGACATAGACATACAGACAAAATACCCATACATACAAAAAAATTTAAGCTGAAAGGTCAATTTAGGTCAGGTTCTCAATTTTAAATCATGTTTTTATACAAAGAAAAAATTTAATTATTTCACATCTTAAAAGCAAAGTAACTATTACTTAGAGCCCCTACCTTCATTCGTACACTGTATTTTGCATTCTTCTTATCATATACCCATATACATCGCCTGTTGAATCTACCTCATGTCTGTCTTCAACAGTGGTCAACACTCGCCTGTTTCTGTATGCATGATATTTTCTCTTTTATCTTCAATTACATTATTTTAGAGCAAACTACAGAACTATATCTTTAAAAAACTGATAGTTTACTATAAGTAAAATTCTAGAAACAACAGAATTTCAACTGTAAATAAAATGTTTATAAACAGTAAGTTGGAAGCATCATTTGTAATCAGGCCACTGTCCAAGTTTTAATAATCTTCTAGAAGCATATTGACATTTTAGTTTGTGCCGATGAAGCCCCAAATGTCCTCATTCATTCTGATGACATGCACTTTAGATCTTAACAGTGCCTTCCTCTTTTACCCCGCTGGAGTTTCTCCTGGAGGATAAAGGTCATCCACCAGATAAGCTTTCTTAACATTACACTTTTCAAATAAGTTATTCAAGTCCATTTTTTTTTTTTGGACTGGGTTCCTGCCATAGGCCCCTACAGACCAGTGCAAATAAAATAGTTACTTAATGCTAAATGACAAGCCATTGAACTGAGCCTTTAAAGAAATAGATCTCAAAATATGTCCAATTTTTCCCTGAAAATGAGATTATAACCTACATGAATCTAGCTTATAAAAAAAAAATCTCCCTGTCTTATTCCTTCCATTAAAAGTAGCCTGAGGTAATCTGATGGTAACCAATCAGCTTTTTTCTGTTTTGTCTTACAGTTCCTGTCCTTGTCTGGTCCTGTTAGAGCTGCGAGTCTTTGGAAGGATGAAGGCTGTCTCCAGACATGAATCGTGAATCAGAACCAATTAGATCTACAGCTAAGAAAGTTACTTTATCTTTCAGACACATTTGATTACTTGCACCTTCTAGTGAATTTTAATAAACTCCTTTGTCCCCTGTATTTCTCATATCAGTGGAATCAGGGGATTAATCAGTTTTCATTTGAGTATACTTCATTATTATTGTTATTATTAATTATTATTTACATTTTGATATCACAATATAATTACAATTTTTTTCTTTTCCCTTTCCTTCCTCCAAATCCTCCCATGCAACCTCCACCCCTACTTTTTTTTTTTTAAATCCATGGCTTCCTTTTTTTTTTAATTGTTGTTATATATATGCTAGAGAAAAGCATAACAATTGCTTACTTAGTACCAGATGATCAGCCCTGAAAACCCACATACACATGACATTGTTTGGACTTGAGTGGGGTTGTGTTTATGTATTTAGGAAAACAACCGCACACCTACACACATACACATTACACGCACGCATATATACATTGCACACACACATACACAGGACACACATATAGACACTCTATAGCTACACACTGCACTCTCACATGCAACTGCAGACACACACACACACACACTATACACACACGCTACTTTTTAGTTGAAATTACATACATAAATGCATCGCATCTGAGAGCTTCTACTGAGTTATTTCCTTTTGATTAGGTGTGTTTGATTTCATTCATCCCTTTGTTACATTTCTCATTATTTTTCTGTTCAGTGTTGTCAACATTCCTTAGTTATTTCTGTATAGGCTCATTATTTCATTAATGCAATAATCTTGTGAATTGGAAGATCCTGCTTCTATTGCCTGTTCTGTTTTCATTTCTATATTTGTAAACTAGAAAATTAGAAAATATTTTTATCACTTTTGCTGTGTTGAGGTATAATTTTTTTCAGTATAAGAAGGCTATTTTCTTGATAGTTCCCTTTACCTTCTAGTTTTAGAATGAAAGCTTAGCCTCAATAGCCTCCAACACTAAACAATATGACTTCTCATCATTACATATATGCACTTTAAAAAAATCATTTGATGACTTAAAAAATTGCACTCACTATTCTGTTAGGCAGCCATTCAAGTTTAGTTCTACTGAGGCAATAACTTGAACCCTGGTCACAAAAGCTGTCACGCATTCACAAGTTTTAAATGTTCTCACTTCCTTTTTTGTCTGTCTGACTTCAGAAATGGAATCAGTCATTTTCCTAATTAGAAGATGCTTATTTTTATGGAAAATGGTTCTTAGACTCTAACATTTGGATAGATCTGGCACCAGTACAGAAATGGTCATAAATAGTACTTGTCATCTAGTGCATGAAGCAAACAAATATATTTAAAATATTTCATGACTACATGTTTTCAATTTTTAATTAAAGTTATGGGTTTATTGTTCGATTGCCTTGATTTTACATGTATAATTGGTTTCTCTGGATTTTTTTTTGTTTTGTATTGAATTAATGTTTTAATTGATTTATAAAATAAATGATATTTTATATATTATACATACTATTATATGTCATATAACAGTATAATATTTATAATATATTATAGTGTATATGCTACACTCATTCTGTACAGTAGTGTCAAAATAATACTCATCTCACTGTATCCAGTATAATATTGAATACTTAAAATGGATATTTTTCGTTATTCATGAGTTCTAGGCCATTAAGAACCACATGACTGTGATTTTACCAGTCTCACTAGAAATAATTTTATCATAATATCTATTTTATAAGGTTAAACATATTTTATTTTGTTTTGGAGTTTCAAAAGTTATTTTTAAAATCATATTTTGTTTGTAAGAAAAGCATATAATCTGGTTTTTTCTTCAGGTCACATAAATCTTTCATCTTCCAAAGTAGAGTCAAAATTTTTAGAAAGCCCCAAAGTGAACCTAATAAAAGTTAAATTTTAAAAAGCCCAGGATCCCTTATTGACTTGGCATCTTTCCAAATGAAACCGTTTTTTATTTGCTTTTTGTTTTTCACCATTTGTCAGGTCAGAATGTACACAAACACTCCTATTTCTTTCTTAAATCCCAGCCTGCTACACACAGAATGATGCTGTCTAAATTGTGTTGAAATCACTGAAGAAGTTTTATGCTTTATGAAGTATACATATGAGACATATCATTTGCTTAAATACTGCTAGACTTGTGACAACATTTTTTTGTTTTGTTTTACTATTCTGATTTTTCTTGTTCTTTTCTAAGCATCCAACCATTTAACACAATGTCAATTTATGGGTTATCCAGGACACTTCCAGATTTCCCAAGGATTATAGCTATGGCAGATGTGAAAGGGAACCTATTATACTAACCCGTTTTGGAGAAACTAAGAATTCCAAATTCAAAAAAATAATTAGTTCTAAGGACTGGCTTATATCATGGACTGAAATATTTGTATGACTTTAAAAGAAATAGCTATAATAAAAACTTTACCAAAAATGTTGGAAATAAAATTCATAATGATAAGGAATGAGGTGATAAGAAATTTGTATCTGAGGTTAAGAATTCCTAAATTTGTCAGGACCTGAAAACAGAAACTTATTCAAGAACTTTAAAAAATCTGTCTGACACATTCTCTTTAATTTTATGAAGGTAGGTGTGCAGGTCTTAACAGTAATAGAAAGTACACAAAACTGCAATTCTTATGTGGACATTGCTTTGCTTTGAATTGAGCTGGTGTTAAACCGATGCAGTTGCCCTCAATAGAGTAAAGACAAATCACAATAACAGAATGAAGTGAGGTCAGTCCGTAGGTGGCTCCCCTTCCTGGGTTAAGAAAACATTACAAATCTTTTTTTTTTTTTTTTTGTCTCTTTGCTTATTTATTTTTCAGTTCCATGGAGATTCTAGCTGTTGCATTGCAAATGGAATATATATATATATATATATATATATATATATATATATATATATATTATACTTTATTCATTTTGTATCCTCCCTCTCTCCTTCCCTCCTGATCCCACCCTCCCTCCCCTTTCTACATGCAGGTCCCTCCCCAAGTCCACTGATAGGGGAGGTTCTCCTCTCCTTTCTGATCTTAGTCTATCAGTTCTCATCAAAAGTGGCTGCATTGTCCTCTTCTGTGGCCTGGTAAGGCTGCTCCCCCCTCAGGGGGAGGTGATCAAAGAGCAGGCCAATCAGATTATGTCAGAGGCAGTTCCTCTTCCCATTACTATGGAACCCACTTGGACACTGACCTGCCATGGGCTACATCTGTGCAGGGGTTCTAGGTTATCTCCATGAATAGTCCTTGGTTGGAGTATGAATCTCTGGGAAGTTCCCTGTGTTCAAATTTTCTTGTTCTGTTGCTCTCCTTGTGGAGTTCCTGTCCTCTCCAGCTCTTACTATTTCCTACCTCTTACATAAAATTCCATTACAAATCTTAAACTGCAAAATAATACACTCGTCAAACTGTGAGCACGGGCACTGAAAATTGTAGCAGATTATTTCCCTCTTTGTAAGAGGCATTCCACAAAAGTAGATACAAAATTTCACAGAAAAAGGGAAGGCAAATCAAAAAAGAAACAAAACAAAACAAAAACAAAAACAAAACAGACAACGTTCTGTTGCAATTAGCAAAAACTAATTGCTGCAATTAAAACTCTGTGAACATCACATCTTTACGATTCAGCATCTTCATAATTTGAAAATAATTCTTACTTTGCTGATTTTTGTTAAGTAATTCTTATTTTAGTGGTTGGTCCTGATGAATATGTAGAGAATAAAGGAAAAAAAAATAAAGGTAGGATAAAGAAGTGGATGGAGATATAAAAGTATTTTGAAACACTGGAGACAAAGGGTTGACTGTGTGTTTGTGCTTTTGTGAGCTTATGTATCAGGGAACACACAAATGGATAACAACAGCTTGACAAAAGCAAGGGTAGTAATACACATGTTGAGACCTTTTCCTGTATGCTGTTTGGAGACACTGGTGGGGTTTTCATACGTTGCACTAACCGGAAAGGTGCCAGCCAGGTCGCTTGCAGATGGGAGGTGTGGGCTGGAAGTTCTCTGAGATTTCTCACCTGGGTCGCAGAATTCTGTGGTGATGTTAAGGTTTTGTCTCCTCTGCAGGAGAACACAGAATGGAGCTGGGGAGCACAGGGAACCCCACACGGGTGCATGTGCTGCTCTCTTTGTGTGGTTTTGAGAAACGCAAAATGTATATTTAATGTGCACTGATAAGATTTTGGTACAAGTGTGTGTGTGTGTGTGTGTGTGTGTGTGTGTGTGTGTGAGTGTGTACAAGATCTCCCATCATCCTACCCTTCCCCCTTGCCACAACAGGACCCAGGGTTAAGTAGCCTGATGAGGAAATGTAGACTAGAGTTGAATGACTTCAGTTTGGGAAGAAGAGTGGGCCTGGACCCAAGTCATGCCTGACCACTACAAATGTGTTGCTGTTCCCAAGGGCATGTTAGATGTGGCAAGTTCTATAGCTTGTATCTTGATAGTGTTCCCCAAAGGTCTATGTAGGCTTAGATTTTTTAAACAAACCTACTTTACTTAGGGTTCTTAAACCCTTATACTTCCTTCCAACCCTTCAACATTGGATAAGAGAGTATAAAGGTTAGTGGGGGCAAAGGGTGGAGTTCTCTTTGCTACTGCCTGCTGGGTAGGGTCTTAGGATTATGGGGGGGGGGCAGTACCAACATCAGTCATCAGGAAATCCATAAGTCCAGGTAGCCAGCAAATCAGCAAACAGCCTACACAGCAGCAGGAAGAACCAGTGGCAAGCAGTCCTCCTCCAAGCAGCCGTGCCTTCTTCCTCTGGCCTATCATATTTATAACCCTCAAACACCTCAGATTCAACTAATTTCAGCTGGTAAGAACCTTGCTCTACACAAGATACTTAACAGATGTGGACAAACTAAAATCCCCACCCTGGAATTATAACAAAAACATGTTTACCTGTTATAAACCAATACGTCCACAACAGGTCTATATGTTAAAGGTCAGAAGAGGGGTAATGGAATCCTCAAAAGGAGAGACCTGGTGGGAGTTGCTGAGGTTATTGGGGATCTGATGTCTTCTTCTGGACTCCACTGCAACCAAGAACACGTGTCGTAACTCAGACACATATACATGCGCATAATTAAAAACAGTAACAAAGCAATCAAAACTAGCTATACCCAATAGTCAAAAGATCCCCGTGACTTCTGGACCTGCAGTTCCCCTGACCGCAAGCACCTCTGCGTCAGAGCGGGGCTCTTTCTGCTTCGCTGGCCTCCTGTGCACCTCAACCCGCCTGTGCTTGCTGTTACAGCAGTAGAAGACCGTCATTTAGAGACAAGAGCCTTTTGTTGGTAAAGAATGACAGGGAAAAGGTAAGAAGAATAAGCCTAGGCAAGATGGTCCTGGGATTGTCTTTGTTGATGGTTACTGGGAAGCCAGCAATTGATCTTCTGCCTACCCTGTCCCCTGTTTGTTTACACTACTAAATATTCAAGTTGAGAAATAAAGTCTAACAGGAGTAGCCTATTGGAAAGCCAAGAAAAACTTTCCTTTATTATAAATAAACCCAGAGGAAAAGTTTTCCCACCAACACATACTTGGGTTAAGCCCATGAAAAAGTATGCATCCGCTTCTAAGATGCATTCAGTTCTGTATCATGGTGTTGCTGGGGAGTCAGGCCCATGACCAAGAGACAGGATGGCCACCAATCTATTTTATTTTTATTTTTTATATTAATTACAGTTTATTCACTTTGTTTCCCAGCTGTAACCCCTTCCCTCAGACCCTCCTAATCCCACCCTCCCTCCCTCATCTCCTCCTCCCAGGCCCCTCTCCAAGTCCACTGATAGGGGAGGTCCATCTCCCCTTCTTTCTGACCCTAGCCTATCAGGTCTCCTCAGGACTGGCTGCATTGTCCTCCTTTGTGGCCTGGCAAGGCTGCTCCCCCATTAGGGGGAGGTTATCAAAGAGCCAGCCACTGAGTTCATGTCAGAGACAGTCCCTGTTCCCCTTACTAGGGAACCTACTTGGATACTGAACTGCAATGGGCTACATCTATCCAGGTGTTCTAGGATGCGTCTAATTCAAACCACCAGAACAAATCACATAATTACTTAAAGGGTTTCTCTGAATGTTGTAGGATGGAGAGCAACCTGTCCCAGGGTGTGGCTCACAGGAACAACGCCCACCGCTGGCTATGTGGGGCTAGGACTCTGGTGGGCTGATGACAACAGCAGCACTATACTATTTTTTCTTTTAAGATACTGTGTTAGGCATGGTGCCAGTGTAGGGGTGGGTATCAAAGTTTACCTGAACAGGGTTTCAAGACCTGTATCTGAGACTGCATTCAGCATCTTGTCACTGTTAGGATTTCAGAGTGAAGCTGAGCTCTCAGCAGACACCTTTTTAGAAAGATTTGTTTTGTGCATGTGAATGCCTGTGTACCACAGTGTTATGTATGGATGGTTGTGAGCAGCCATGTGAGTGCTGGGAATTGAACCCACGTCCTCTGCTCATAGCGGTTGAGCAGTCTCTCCAGAGCATGCACAGATTCTGGACAGGTGTCTGAATCCGCCATTTCCAACAGCACAAGTAGGGGAGCACATACATGCCAGGACCGAGATTTTGCAAGCGTTATTGTGAGTCAGCACCACACAGCCAGTACCTCCCTCTCTGTTATACCAGACTATTAAAGCCCCCAAAGAGACGTGAAACTCGGGCCTCTGGACAGTTCCAGAAGAGGTGAGCTTTGCCAGGTTCGGTTATAGATGAGGTTTTCTCTGAGGGCGGGCCAACGAAACATAGCATAGTGTGTGTAATGTTCTGGAGAAGACGAATGAGGCAACAGATTCCTCTGTCAGCAGGCAGGGTAGGAGGAGAACAGCTGAACAGCTCACAGAAGGACTTAGTGACTCAGAACCATTTGTGGATTCCAAAAGGCGTTCTCTACCTAACCGACAATGTGTTTATGTTCCTTGAAGAATGTAGACAGGGCTAAAGAAATGTATGTTGTCTGCATAGCTGTCATGTCTTCTGCTCATCAAACTGATATTCTAGCCATTTCCTTCCATTCATTTATTTCCCTGCTCTATGTTTATTTCTTCTTCTCCTCCTCCTCTTCTTC
Source organism: Psammomys obesus (assembly GCF_907164565.1). NCBI lineage: Eukaryota > Metazoa > Chordata > Mammalia > Rodentia > Muridae > Psammomys > Psammomys obesus. The sequence continues at coordinate 36,017,829 of NW_026587216.1, read as the reverse complement.
CTCCTCCTCCTCATTCTTCTCCTTTTCCTTCTTCTCTTCTTCTTCTTCTTCTGAGACACAGCTTTTCTGTATAACCGTGGCTGTCCTGGACTCGCTTTGTAGACCAGGATGGCCTCAAACTCACAGTGATCCATCTGCCCCTGCCTCCGTAAGTGCTGGGATTACAGGTATGAGCCACCATGCCCAGCTTTTAGATATCTTCTTAAAGCACAGAAAATTGGATTGAAAGGATTCAGTAGGAAACAGGATAACACATGGCCCAATAAGACATGTTCATGTGTGCATCTGTGCATGTGTCACAGAGGAATGAGCACAGCAAGTGAGAATATGACATTTAGAACTTCAAGATATTTTATGATAGAATTTAGCACATTGAAAGATGGAAACATCTGCCACACATTGTGTGTGGGCGTTCAACTTCTCCAAAAAGTCCACATGTACCTGTGACAGTAAGCAAGACGAGACATTTCCCTGATACTTAGCTTCCTGAAACATGACCCAGCGCACATTCCTGCTTTCCTGGGTGAAGAGTACCACAGTTGGGCTGGGCCAAGGGGGAAAAACAGTAAGAGGGCTGGGTCTGGAGGACCAGTTCCATTATGATGCTGACTTTTGCTCCTTAGTCCATCAGTTATCGGAATATCATCCCTGCCCTTGAATGAGTGGCCTTTCTTCCACAACCTAACGCCCTCCCCAAGACACTTGTCAGACAGTTTAGCCACAACATGAATTTTTCTTGTAGTTGGCAGCGCCAACATTACCACAACTAGGTAACGTAACAATGCAAACAAAAAGATGAAGGCTCGGTGGTGGCCTTCTCCACATTAAAACATTGTCTTGTTTATCCAGCCATGATAGCACTAGAAAGCTTGGTATCCGGTAACAGTGGTGGTCCATTCTGATGGCCAACTTTACTGAACTAAGAAACGCTGAGGGTGCTGGCAAAGCACAACCCTGGATGTATCTGTGGTAATATTTTCAGAGACAGCTGGATGTTGAGAGCTCTTATTCATTAGGTAGATTATTCCCTGGGTAGATTTATATCACCATACATTATTGGGAGAAAGTGAAAGATGAAGAGGAGCCACTTGGAGGAAGGCCACAAGAGGGTGTGCCTGAATCTCTACCTCCCCTGGGCCTCTCTTGAGATCCTTCTGCTTCTTGTACACTGTGAAGAAACACCTCTACCACACACTTTCATTGGCATGATGTTCTGTTTCATCCTGGTCCTAGAAACTCCACCAGGCAGCCAGAGACTAACTCCTCTGAAAAAGGAACCCAAAATAAAGTTTCTTCTCTTAGGTATTTTGGTCAAAGAAACACTTAGGTAATTGATGAAGTGACAACGGTTTCTTGCAGACTTTTGAGTGTGTGCATATGTTTTGTACTTCTCAATATAACTGAAAGGTATTTTAGGTAGTGGTTCATGAGATAGGAAAATTATCTGTATATGTTTCCTTGAAAACAGACAAGTGATTTACTCAAAATATTCTTTTTACCTATAGAGTTATATTTAATATCCAATTTATTTATCAGAGGATGGAATTGTTGCACTCATGTGAGACTAATGGCAAGCCAGGGTGGTAGGGGGGCTGAGCTTAGGTTTCTTCTGTAAATATACAATGCCACATATTTATACTATAGAAAATAGCACAGCTTCCTGTTCACACTAATTTTCATAGTTAAAGCATCTTCACGGGGCCTCGGTGATTCTTCTGAGGCCTCTCACTCTGGTCTCATTTGTCTAAGAACACAGACGTTGAGTTCCATGCTCCTCAGCCTTTGCTTCTTCTACTTTCCAGTATCACCTTTGCAGCTGTAATCAGTCAGTACTTGTTTCTGGACTAAAGATTCTTCCAAGGTTTTACAGTCCTGGAAGCGTCCTTCAATTTCAAGCTTTTGTTCTTGCTGCTAGCGGCACATAACTTCTGGCTATAACCAGTCGGCATCCCTTTGTCTGCTCTGTGCAGATCTGTACCCTCACATGCTAGATTATAAAGGAATGTGACATGTTAATGAGATAACGATATCTTATAAAAATTGTTTCCAGCAGTCCTACTATGACTTTACACACTGACATCAGGTTTTTTTTTCTTTCATGACTGTAAACATTTATCACTCTCTGAATAAAGTCCTTTAGAGTTGTTTCCATTTTTTATAGACATAAAGATAAAAGGTAACATAATTCAAGTACCAAAAAGGACAGAAGGAGCACAGCGAAGTGTCTCCTTCCTATTTTTAATTTCTAACAGGATAGTTTTTGCCTTTCTTCTCATCGATTCTCTGTTCATCTTTTCTGATATATCTTGCACACAAAAGTAACCATCTATAGAGAGCACGAGCTCACAGATAAGCAATAGAGAAATCAGAATTGCTAAATACGCAGGCTTTTTTAAAAATTTAAACTAATCTTTCATAATTTATTCACTTTATATCCCTCTTGTAGCTCCCTACCTCATCTCCTACTAGCCCCACCCTCCATTTCTCTTAATCCCTCTTCCTCTCCCCTATTCTTCAGAAAGGGGGAGCCCTCCTCCCCTACCATCTGACCCCAGTCTATCAAGTCTCATTAGGATTAGTTACATCCTCTTCCTCTGTGGGCTGTCAATGCACCAGAGGGAACTTTATCAACAAGCAGGCAACAGAGTCCATGTCAGAGACAGTCCCTGCTCCTCTTACTAGGAAACCCGCTTGGACACTGGGCTACATCTGAGCAGGGTGTCTAGGTCCTCTCCATGCATGGTCCTTGGTTGGTGCATCAGTTTCTGCTGGGTCCAGATTTGTTGGCTCTGTTGGTCTTCTTATGGAGCTCCTGTTTGCTTTGGGTCCTTCTATTCCCCTACTTTTTTCTAAGACTTCCTGTGCTCTGCCCTAAGTTTGGCTGCGAGTCTTAGCATCTGCTTTGATCCCCTGCTGGGTAGAGTCTCTCAAAGGACCCTCTATAGTAGGCTCTAATCCTGTTCCCTTTCTTCAACCCCTTCTGGTGTCTATTTTATATGCCCTTCTGAATGAGAATTAAGCCTCCTGTAAGAGTCCTACTTGTTATTTAGCTTCTTTAGGTCTGTGGATTATAGTATGTTTAGTCAGTAGTATATGGCTAATATCCACTTATAAGTGAGTATATTCCATACATGTCTTTCTGGTTCTGGGTTACCTCACTTAGGATGATCTTTTCTAGTTCCATCCATTTGCCTGCAAATTTCACAATTTCCTTGACTTTTTTTTTGGCAATTTATTATTATTATATTGTTATTATCATTTATTACAATTTATTCAATTTATATCCTCGCTGTGGACCCCTCCCTCATCTCCTCCCAATCCTACCCTTTTCGCCCCCTATGCCCCTCCCTTAGTCCACTGATAGGGGAGGTCCTCCTCCCCTTCTATTTGGCCCTAGCCTATCAGGTCTCATCATGACTGTCTTCCTCTGGGGCCTGGGAAGAATGCAACCCCCATGGGGGGATGTGATCAGAGATCCTGCCACTGAATTCATGCCAGAGACAGCCCCTGCTTCCCTTACTAGGACCACACTTGGAGACTGAGTCTATGGGCTACATCTGAGCTGGGGTTTTAGGTCATGTCCATGCATTGTCCTTGGTTGGGGTATCATTCTCTTCAGGGCCCCAGGACTCCATTTTTTGGCCCTTTTGGTCTCATTTTGGAGGTCCTGCCCCCTCCAGGTCTTTCTATCTCCCCCTTCTTTCATAAGATTCCTTGCACTCTGCCCAAAATTTGCCTATGAGTCTCAGCCTCTGCTTCAATTCCTCGATCAGTAGAGTCTTTCAGCAACCTTCTGTGATAGGCTCCTGTCCTGTTCCTTGTCTTCTGCTGCCTATGTCTATTGTGTTTGTCCTTCTAAATGAGGATTGAGCATATTTCCCAGGGTCTTCCTTGTTGTTTAGCTTCTTTTTAAAAGTATAGATTTTAGTATGTTTATCCTATATTATATGGTTAATATCCACTTAGGAGTGAGTATATTTCCACGTGTCTTTCTGCTTCTAGGTTACCTCACTCAAGATGAGGACATTGACACCTGTTTTCTGTTTAGAAGGTTGGGAATGGATATGTTAATACTTGCTAAGGCCAGCCCTCAGGGAGTCCTTCAGAATCCTCAGCATCTTTTCTCAGTCAATATAACCCATTCTCTCTCTCTCTTTCTCTCTGCTTCTTAAAATTGGTGCTAATCCCTATTAAACTGTCCCCCCTCAAGCTAACCACACTCATTTCATCTGCTATAGGCCCACTAATACTTTTTCTGATGCTGCTGTTCTCAATCAGGCCACGCATTTTCTGATGCGTTACAAATTTTATCTACTGCCAGATAGAAAGTGACAAAATGCCAGCCCTCTGCTGGCATTATCAGCCCATGCAACTGACAGAAATGATAGTTCCTTGCTAAAAATTTGAAAGGAACACATAAAAGAAGGGAGTGTGTCCTGGGGCTCCTTCTCTGATGAGACATAAGGAGGCACTCCAATTTCTTCTTTTTTAAAAAAAATTCTTTGAGAACTTCATACAACATATTTTAACCATATCTATCCTAGCTCTTCCCCCTAACTCTTCTCAGATTTGACTCTACGTCCTCCTTCCTTTCCAATTGTGTCCTCCTTTTTAATCTCATACTTTTAAAATTTTTAATGTTTATTTTTTTCTTCAGAATTTATTCATTCCATATCCCAATTGAGGCTCCCTCCTTCAATTCCCTCTTTCATCCTTCCTCCCTCTTCCCCTTATTTTCTTCCCCTAGTCCACTGAATGGGAGAGTTCTCCACTATTGCCATCTTCCCATAGCTTATTAAGTCTCATCAGGACTGCCTGGATCCTCTTCCTCCTTGGCCTGGCAAGGCCACATCACAAGAGGTGAGTGATCAAAGAGCAGTCAACTGAGTTCATGATAGAGGCAGCCCCTACTTCCATCACTCAGAGATCCACATGGAGACCGAGCTGCTAATTGGCCACATCTGAGCAGGGGTCTAGGTCCTCTCTATGCATGGTCCTCCATTGGTTCATTAGTCTCTGCAGGACCCTCTGGGCTCAGATCTTTTAGTTTTGTTGGTCTCCTTGTGGGGCTCCTGTCTCCTTCATGTTGCTTCATTCCCCCCCCCCTTTCTTTCTCCACAAGACTCCCTGTGCTCTGCCCAAAGTTTGACCCTGAGTCTCAGCATCTGCTTCGACCTCCTGTTGGGTGGATCCTTTCAGAGGACCCTCTATAGTAGGCTCCCATCCTGTTTCCTCTCTTCCACCCCTTCTGGTGTCTATCCTGTTTGCCATTCTGAATGAGATTTAAGCATCCTCCCTAGAGTCCTTCTTAGTATTTAGCTTCTTTAGGTCTGTAGATGGCTGTCCTATATTCAATGGGTAATATCCGCTTATGAATGCATATATACCAGGCCTGTTTTTCTGTTTCTGGGTTACTTCATTCAGGATGATCTTTTCTAATTTCATCCATTTGCCTGCAAATTTCACGATGTCCTTGTTTTTAATAGCTGAGTAATATTCCATTGTGGAGATGTACCACAATTTCTGTATCCATTCCTCCATTGACGGACATCTAGGTTGTTTCCAGATTTTGGCCATTATGAATAAAGCTGCTAGGATGCACAGAAAGATACTACGTGAAAACTTAGTATGAGCATTTATTTCAATACTTCTGTCAAAGTGCAGTTTTAGTCACTGACAGAAAAACATAAAAGGACAAGAAATAGTATATGTGAATAAAATGCAGACTCATACATGATTTTGTATATACTGAAGTCATCTTTAAAGCTTTCTATGTTATAAAGCTTCACATATTCAAAACATTTTTGAAAGAGTCATAATTCTGGAGTCTGGCATAATTCTGTCCTGGAGGGCTGAAGTGCTTGCTAACAACCTGAGTTCCATCACCAGGACCTCCTGGTGGGAGAGCACCAAACCCTGCAAGCTGCCTTGTGACCCCTCTCCCCATGCATGCTTTGGCAAGCCTTCCCCAAATAAAGAAGTGAATGTGTAAACATTAGGTGGAAACTGGGTATTTTCAGTGTCTGGAATGTGAAAAGAACATTGCTATAGGTTCTAAAGATGCTTAAACTTTTCAAAGAATGCACTGTGCTATTAAAGGTGCACACATATCTGAGAAAAATTAGATGGAAGATCGAAAATTAATTCAACAGAGGCTGTGCTTGGCGAGATCACAGAAGCAATGCTTTGCAAATGTGGGAGGCGACACTGAGGTGCTGATGACAGCCCAAAGGAGAACGGACAAATGGGTGGATACCTCCTAGAGTATGGCAATGCAAACTGTAGGCTCAATTGGTTACATAAATGAGGGTCCACTGTAAAAATTTTGTCAACTTTTATATGTGCGTGAAGGTGGAGGTAGCAAGGCTCGCTGAGGCCATTAAGGGAAGGCTATTTCCTAACTGGCAAAGCCTGGTGATATTTTTAGATGTATTTTTTCCCCCTTAATTCTTTGAATTCTCTGATACAGTTCCACTTTTTCTTTTGTCAAAACAATAAATGGGAGCCTTGTCTCTGGCCTTGGGCAGAGTCACAGCCTTCTAAGCTGTCTGGAAGTTGATAAGGTCGCTGTTTAGCTCTGGTCTTTCTAGAGTAAAGCTGACCTTGTGCCCCGCCTTAACAATAAATCCGAATGGGCCTGCCAGTCACCCCGGGAAATTCCTCCTTCCGAAGCCTTAAAAAATAGCATACAGCCTAAGTCACCATGGAGGGGCACACCCAGATTGGCCTCCTACGGTGTTCTTGCTGCCTGTGACCACCCTACTCCACAGTAAGTGTTAACATTTACTTTTGCAATGGTTGTTGTCCAGTCCCAGGCCCGCAGAGCGTTTCCTCCTCGCCTTGGGGAACGTGTTCCCTATCCTGCTATAAACTGTCGTCTGTGCTATACTGAATTAATTTGCTGGAATCTGCGAGGACCAGGGAGCTGAGAGGAAGCCAAAGTGAGGTCCCTGCAAGTCACTCTCTCTTCTTTTTCTTCCACGCTTTTGCCCATTTTCCGTGATTGTGCATGGGAACATTTTCCACGTGCTTGAAGTTTTCCTTCAGTGAAGTCGGTGCTGGCTTCTCTACGTTGTTGGTCTGAAGGTTCCTCGTTTCGTTCTTATTCTTGACAGATTTGTTAAACCTGCAATTTTAAGACTGTTCTTCATTCTCTGTAAAGTAGTAAGATTTATATTTATTATAACTATTTTAATGGTCCTGGAGCATTTAAACTTTTATTTATACACTCTAAATAAAATTATAATGAAATAACATTCTCCCTTTCCTTTCCTTCCTCCAGCCCCTCCCAAGTCCCCTCTCTCTAACTTCTGCAGTGCCGTGCCTTCTCTCAAATTGATAGCCTTTCCTTTCCATTACTGTTGACACACACACACACACACACACACACACACACCTTGTTGAGTCCTTATTTTGTCCTTTTAAAGATAATGAGATCTTATATCTCTACAACCATTTTCTTACTTTTTTCATTGTTATTTGAGCAGATTTACTCTGATATGCCTTGGGATGGATTAATTATCCTGCTTAGACTTAGAACATTTTCCTGAACATATGATCTGGTGTCTTTTTTGTGTTTGGGAACAGAATAAAGCATTTGTCTTTAAGGATTTTTCAGCACTATTCTCATTCTAGCTTCCTTTCAACTCAAATTATGCATTTGAATTACATTCCACTTAAGTACTCTCCACGTTTTCTAAAGTATTCTCTACTCTTTTTCTGTAATTTCATCCATTTTTCTCTATATAACTTAGTGTATATATAAATTTTCAGTTCAAGTATTCGCTCTCTAGCTGTGTCTCAGACAGAAATGCTCTTCATTTCGGTCGCTTCACCTTTTGGGGTGCTTATTTCCATTTAACCATGATTCATCTTCAGGAACTTGGTTGAAATCTACCATCTCATTAGCCAATCTCCTTAATAAATTAAAGTTATTTTCATGTTCTCCACTAGCTCCATCTAGATTTCTGTTAGCTCTTTTACTTCCTGGGGGTGGCCTCAGAAGTTTCTTATCAGATGATGTGCTTGATTTCTTTTTATTGAATACCTTTTATTATATTTGATGGATTAAAAAATATGAGACTTCCAGTGGTATTCATTTCCTCCAAAAATGATACATTGTTTTTATTTTTAATCAACAAGTCAGTGGCCATATCTGTGGGATATCAGTGTGATATTTCAACTCATGTATACATGATGGACAATTATCATATCAACAGACTTTACTGTTACATGTATAGGCAGCTTATCCCGTTATCAGGGCTTCAGTGTTTTCAAGGAATCATTTACATGTTTTGCAACTATGTTCCTCTGAAGTCCTCCAAGTGTGTGTGCCTGTGTACATGCTTGTGTTCATGCACTTGTATGTGTGTGTGAATGCAAGAGCGCACACACACATCAGTTGAGGTCCTAATATGCTCACAATATGCTAATAATACTAATAATAATGCTGAGGTCCTAATATGTTCCGAATACGCACTTAACTATAAGGTCCAAGTTTGTTCACCAAATCAACGTGTTATTATAGCTCTGCCATGCTTCTCTCCCTTCTACTTTTTTTTTTTTTTTTTTTTTTTTTTTTTTTTTTTTTTTTTTTTTTTCTGCTTGCTGCTTCACAGTCACTTTGGAGCCAGCACATTCCTGGATAAAACAAGCCTTATCAGGCATGTCTCGGTGCCTGGATCTTGGCTGCTTGCATTCATTTTTTTTTCTTTCTGTCTTTTCCAACTGCTCTCGTCTTTGTAGCAAAGTCACTCTGCGATGCTTTAGTCTCTTGTTTCAGTGTCCCTTCAGTCTCAGTGTTTCTCTCTTCATTTATAGGATTATGAAGCTCAGACTTTATAAGTGACCTAATTAGTGCAGATATCTTTTTCCTAATTCTAAGCTTCTCTCATAAATTTTGTCATTTTTACAGTGTCAAAGTATAAGGCATATTCTTCCACCCAAGAATCCCAGTTTGTCTCAGCTACTGAATACCCAGGGCTTCCTGGTTAGCTTGCTCACTTATCGCTCTCTGAGTATCTTCCCTTACTTCTGTTTGTCCTTCAGGAGTTTTAAGCTCCTCAGTGCTTGTTCATCCCTCCCCCATTCTCTGCTTCCTCTTCCCGGTGTTCTTTGTTTTATTCCCATACATTTCAGCTTCACTTTAATATGTAGATCATTGTTCCTTTTTAACTCCGGGAAATTATAAATCATATAATCTGTTAGTTCTCATACCTTCCTTTGTGAGATTTTTCTCCCTGGAGTACAATTGTCCAGGTGTTATGTATCATTTATGCCATATGTATATGTATAACGTAATTTATGTTTTCCTCTCTCTGGCTTTTATTCTCTATGCGTACAATTTTTGGAAGAGTCTATTTGCCATTTTTCCTAAGTTTACTTCAACTATGTACATATTTCTTCTACTTCCCTAAGTCCTGTAAATTCACATTCATCCATCTCCTGCTTCTCCATATTTTTCTCTTGAGTTCATGTTCTCTGCTTCATACTCTTCTGAAGTAGAGGTCATTCTTCTATGATTTCTGTACTTTAAGTTCATGGAAACTGTCTGTACATTATTATGTTGGTCATGGAAATTTTTTTGAGATTATTCTTCAACTTTTGAAAATTTTGCTGTTATTCCTTTTGGCTCTGTGGTATTTTTACGTATTTGCCAAACAGTTCCTTTCAGTACTAATAAACATGCGCATTGGATGTTCTTTACTGTTTGGGAAAGTTTCCCATATGTGTGTGTGTGTGTGTGTGTGTGTGTGTGTGTGTGTTTCCCAAGGTGTAGGTGTGGAGCACTTCCTCAGATGCCAACCAAGTACAGACACTTACTGAAAATACATCATCTGCCATTAATTAAGAAGTCCTGTCTTTCTTGCTCCATCGAACTGATCTAGACACAGGAAGGCCGTAAGCCATCATCCAGTTGTCTTCATTTCTTCAGTGAAGTCGCGGGGACTCTGGCTTTGCCCTTTAGGGTGTTGCTTGTGTGTTGTGTGTTTCCTCTTAGAGCATTTTCTCTGCTGTTGCGTTCCAAGCACACTGCAAAGTTTCTCATTCTTTTTTCTCAACATTATTTTTTCTTGGAGCTTTGTACAAACTTTGCTTTTTTAAAACAGCTTTTACAACATAATCGTCCTACCACACACAAAAATTAAAAAGGCACTAGAACTGGACCTTTATTTTTCTTGATATTCTCAGTGGGTTCAGAATGGAAAGGAGATGCTCAGCAGCCATACCAAACCTTCCTCTGGACACAGACTAACCTAGAGAGACAGCGACCCTGAGAGACACATGTCTGTGAAAGAGACTGTGCTGTTTGGTGTTGTGAAATAAAAAGAGACCATGAGACACAGCATTGAGAACTCAGGAAGGGATGGGAATGCACACATTTGATTGATAGTTTGCAATGTGTTGCAAACTTTGTATTTCAGATTATCTCTTTTGTCCCTTTTGAAGTCACCAGTGATATAGATATATATCAAGAACGAAATTTGTGTTGTGGACTGAAAAAGGTTCTGCTCAAGCAACTTAAAAGGAGAAAAGCTTTACTTGGGCTCATTATTTCAGAGGTTTCAGCCTATGATCAATTGGCTTTGTTGATGTGAGTCTGCTTAAGCAGAATGCCATGGCAGGTATGAGGAGGTTGCTAGCCTCATAGTGGTTAGGAAACAAAGTTAAAGAGACACACCTGAGGGACCAGGGTCTCAATATTACTTTCAAGGACAAGGTACCAGGAAGCTAACTTCCTTTTGTAGGCTCAGAATCCTAAAGGTACCTCCCAAGAGTATCACAGGTTGGAGACTAAGTCTTTAACACTTTGGCCTCCGAGGGACATTTATGGTTCAAACAATAACATGCTTCCAAGAGAGTATGTGGTAAAAACACAGCTTTTCCTGGCATTCAATAGTATTTCCTTCACAGTGTGTCCTGAACTACCAGACCATTAACAGCAGCAGTTTGCTGAAGAAGAAAATTGAATGTTTGTGAAAAAAAAAAAAAACATGAAAAAGACAATGTTAGATGTCCGTGTAAAGACAGAAATTGAAAAGAGATGTCAACCACAGGAGATATTTCTATTATCTACTTCTGCTCTGACACGGGCCCAGGAATGTGAAGCCAGGACAGACAGATAACTACTGGCATATAGCTTATAGGAATTTGGGGGAGAAAAGACACACACACACACACACAAACAGGGAGATAGAGCGAGCAAGAGAGAACTAGCAGTTCTGGGTGTTATAAGAAATCAGGCTGAGCAAGCCATGGA
>NW_026587216.1:35949259-36006559 GCF_907164565.1 Psammomys obesus | reverse complement strand
CTAGCAGTTCTGGGTGTTATAAGAAATCAGGCTGAGCAAGCCATGGAAAGAAAACCTATAAGCAGTATTCACACACACACACACACACACACACACACACACACACACACACACACCAAGGCCTCTGCATCAGCTCCTGTCTCTACATTCCTGCCTGGAGTTGCTACTCTGACTTCCATTCATGATGGACTGTTGTATGCTGATCAAGGTCTTTTTGGACTGTAAAATGAAAGAAACTTGTCCCCCTCCCTCACACACACGAAGCAAATGAATTTTAACTGCACAGGTCAAACCATGGAAGTAAAGAGCCTGTTCTTGATGCTTTGCAAAAGCAAGAGGGAACATTTGTCTGTAATGAGCCCACACATCAGAATCACAGGAGGCAATAAAGTGAAACACTGTCCGCTTTACCTATTGGGAGAGGAATTAGCTTTCTAGATACTATATAATTCACAAATATTTCATAAATCTGTGGCAATGTAGGAGCCAATTATAGGTTGCTGCAGAATGACAAAAATCACGTGTGCATATGTGTGTACATGTTTGTTGTGTGTCTTGAATGCCAGATCCATGTAAGAATGTGGAAAGCAAAACTTTGAGAGGCAATAGATCAGTTTCTTTAATCACCTGAAAATGAATCCACTTGGACGTTATGCCAGGAGGGAATAGGTAGGGATGGTGCTCTTACGTGCTGAGTTATAAATGATGCTGGTTTGGTGTAAGGTTAAGGGTCAGGCTGGCAAGCTGCAATTTGGGAAGATCCTGTAAACATTTAAAATAACTGTAACATCTCTAGAGCATTAAGTAACAAATACTATGATGTCGCTAGCAACCACACGCTTGTCTAAATACCTGTGAATCTGCAGTAATAGCCTGAAGACCTGCGAGAAGATAGGTGTTTCGTTCAGTAATGAAAAGTAACCATCTGAGCTGGACTGAAATTGAAATTGATCACGAGACAAAGTGACTTACAGAACACCAGTCTCTTTTTCCCTTCAAGGGCTGGATGCAGGTAATTTAAGCATAAAGTCATTTGGAGTTTAGCCTGAGATCTCACAGTTAAAGCAAATCGAAGGTCACTAAATTGTTATTTTTTCAGATGGGATTCTACACAGGATTTCATGACTGTATCAGACCTGTAACTAAATCTAGAGCTTACAAGGAGCTCACACCGTAATTTAAGCCACTTCACACTGACCAGTTCCAAAACTATGTGGGCATTCTTGTCTTGTAACTGCTACTAAATTACCTCTAGATAATTATTTCTAGGAAATAAAAGGAGCATTAAAATGACAGCATCAAAGTGAAATTTCTTTAACACTGATCTGACCCTTAGAGACAATTTGGAGTTTATTCTAGATAATGCCTATGTTTGTTACAAATTATTAATTATTGTTATTATTGTCATCACAAACTCTTGCCCCTCTTGGCTCCTTTCTTTTATGCATGAAGTGCTTGCAGGAGAAACATGCACGTCTTCAGAGAGTCCCTCTAACCCGCCTCCTAGCAGCCATGTCCAGACCTAGCCCTCTAGCTCTAAACACATGCCTGCATCTTTCTCAGACCAGGCTCGTTCTGATGGTCTTCCATTCACATGTCACGAGCAGCCTACTACTGTTGTTTCTTTCTTGGTCCAGCTGGTTGGTAAGTGTTCCTCAACTTTCCACCCTTCACTCTCCACCTCAGGTGCCTAGCCAGTGAGGCAACACAGCTCCGTTCTTTTCTTTCTGGACTTATTCCGAGCACATAATTCCTGTTCTTCCAAATCTACCTTTTCAGTCCAGAGAATCAGAACAGCATAGACTGGACTCTTTGCCCAACCCCTTCCCTCTCTCTTTTCTCTTCTTCTTCAAGACAGAGCTTTATGTATCCCAGGCTCACCCTAAACTTACTGTTTAGATGAAGAGAATCTTGAATGTTTGATCTTTCTGCTTTAACATCATGAGTTCTAGGATTACAGCACAACCATGCCTGATTTTTTTTTTTAATGTGGTGCTAGGGATCAAACACAAAGCTTTGGACATGGCAGGAAAGCACCCAAGCAGTGAGAAAAAGTACCAGACTGAGAGAACTAGTTTTTCTGATACTTGATGTTTTCCTCTCCATGTTGGAAACTAATATTCCCAAAGTATTATTGTTACAAAAATCAACAGCAACGAATTCAAGTCATTTTTGTCTAACTTGTGTTTTCATTAGGTTTCTTATTTCTTTGACAAGCCATGTAATGAAAGTAGCTAAAAGTAAGGAAGGATTTACTTTTGGCCCCGTTTGAGGGTATTTTCCACCAATGTGAGGATGTCATGACTGCAGGAGCTAGAGAGGGCTAATCACATTGCATGAACAGCCAGAAGTCAAATGGTGATGCTCATTTTGGTTTCCCATTCTTATTTGGCTCAGAATTCCAGTTTCTTGAATGATATCACCCACACTAAGGGTAGGCCTTCCTTGCCATCTGTGTTTACCCAATCTATAAACTCCTTCACATACATGCTCAGAGGTTTGTCTCCTAGATGAATCTGGATCCTGTTGAGCTGACGATCAGTATTAAGCATCACAAGCAGAACCTTTGTCAGTTTGACACCCAAATACCTCACTTTTAAGCCACAGCTTTCTAGCCTTTGCTCTCACAGGATCACAGATAGCTTATAATGTGTAATTATGAGCTACACAATTACATTCAGTAAAACACATTCAGTTTGTCAAAATTCCCCGTCACCTGGAATAATTTCAACTCTGTTTAAAAGTGTCAGTGCTGGGTCTCCTGTGAGATTCAGGTGGCCTCTTAGCCTGAGCCTTGAAGCATTGCCTCCTTCAGTACTCCTTAGACTCTCTTGAACTGGCTCTACTTCATGCACACAGTTTGTCTTATCATCTATTTCATTGTCTTGTGAGATTAAGAACTGGAAATGGAAACATCAAGATTAACATATAAAAGAAATGAGTTGGTAAAGAAATAGTAGAAGCCTTTCCCAACTGGACATCATATTACAGAGATTGTTCAAGAAAAGCCCTTGGTATAAAGACATGGAAAAGGTGGGCATTATGTAAACATTGGTCATGGGTTTTATAGCCCCCAGCTCTTTTGGGCTTTCCCCCTTGGCCCACTAGCCCATGTACTAGGGAATGTTTTCTTTTTATTAATAAGCTGCCTCTATTTCTGTTTCTGATCATGTGTCCTTGGTAAAACCCTTTGTCCTGGTCATATGAGGGTTTTAATTCAGGTGCCTATTAAACTCAGATACATGGCTGCCTTAAGCATGGTTTTCATTTTCCTTCTATTAACTTCCTTTATGGATACAGAACAAAAGTCTTTTTTTTTATGTATACTGGCCAAAAGCACGCTTTTCCTGGCACTTTTAACTTTCCCACTGTTTCTCCGACCACCATACCTAATTGAAAAAGCATGAAGTTCTCTCCATTTCCCTTTTCCTGGCAGTTGCAGGCTTTATCTGGCCTGCCATGTTGTTTTTCTTCCATACTCTAATAAAATTATTTTCACGCTTCTTTTCAGTCCCATTTCTAAATTCTTTTATTAACAAGACTAAGAACCCAATGGAGCCTCACTTTCCCAGATAAAACTGGCACCTAGAGCATCCTGGGATACCCATGACCACTGAGGTCCTAATCTCATGATGGCCTCACACAATGGCTCCTCAGGGTATCCTTACAGAGACTGTGACTCTACTGCTCATTGTCCAGCTTCAGCCATTTTCCGTATTTCTTGAGGAAGCCTCCCTGATTGCCTCACTTGTGCATTCTGCATACCTGCAGAGCCACTTCAGATGGTTCCAACATCCGATGCTGCTGGATATATGATTCCCTTGGACCACAGCTGTGGAGGTCTTTGTGTGCCTCCACAGGCAAAGCTGGGAAAGCACCGCCTAAGGGCCTGCTCACCAACAGAGAGTACTCCGCAGGCTATATCTTTTCACACACTCTGATTTCAAATGAAATACCACATACTGGAGCTCTGGCTGGAGTAAGTCGTGCCGTCAAGCACCTTTCCTGTTGTTGCAGTACAAAGTTCTAAGCTTCTCCTTAACGGCTCCAATTCCTTTAACAACCACAGTCGCTTTCTCACACCATGATCCCCTCAGTTTTAACCAGGACCCCACTCCTTTCCTAGCTGTGCTGTATACCTTTCAAAACTTCAATCTTTGTTCTTTCTCACTGTAAACCTGCGCGAATGTAGAGAGCAATGCCATGTAACCACCTGAATGCTTTGCTTTCATAAATTTCCTCTGACAATTAGTTCAGTACCTTTTATTTCAGCTTCATTCCCATTTCCAGATTTTTCATTAGATTGTAACTGACTGTCCTCTCTCTCCATTCTTGATAGACTCCTTGTTGCAAGCATAGTCTCCCAGCTCTCCATTTTGATCCACATTTTGATTTCCAAGTCTTTGAACACAGCTAGGTTTGGGTTATAACACTGTAGTGGTTCTCTAGACTATAACCAGTTGCAAAGGCCTAGGAGCCACATGGTCAGATGTATTATAGCAACGGCTCTGCTCTCAGTACTAATTTTCTTCATTAGTTTAGTTCTCATTGTTGTGACCAACTATTTGGCAATTAGACAACTGAAAGAAGGAAGTCTTTATTGTGGCTCATGACTTCAAAGAATACAGTCCATCGTGGCAGGGAACAAATGGGGCCAAGTGACTCTGCAGAAGTGGATCTATGTGGCTGAGCCATCTTACCTCCTCACATCTTAGTGGAACAGGAAGTAGAGCTATAACAGGAAGCAGAGACAGGATACAAATCTGAAGTTCCATCCTCCACTCACTAACTTTAGGTACCTTACCTCTTAAAATCCCTTCAACTTTTCAAAATACTACCTATTTTTAAGTTTTCAAGCTCATGAGCCTGAGGGGAACATTTTGCATCCAGATTATAAGATATGCCAGATACTATTTTAAGTGTTTTAGGAATGAGTTCATTTGGTCCTTATGTTAGCTTTGACCTGTTATTATTCATCTCTTCACAGATGGTAAAACTGGCAAATGAATTAGTTAGGTAACCTGTACAAAGTCTTTCGTGCACAGCAGGTCTTTGATCCAAGGATACAAAACAATTTTTTTTTCTTCTTGGGTTATTTTCTTTGGAGTTTTACTGTCCTGGTTTACAATACTGCAATAATAAAGAAGAAAAAAAATCTCTAAAATGCCCGCTTCTTTTATACAAGACATTTGGACATTGTACTTTGGAAAGAGGCTCTTTCTTGTTATGAGAGCCTCACTTGTCTCCATTTTCTCCCTTGACCCTCTTGCTGTTCTTCTCTTGCCTGCTTCTCTGGGAAATGTGGCTTAAATAGTCAAGATGGAAATATTTTAATATTAAGCAACTCTAACCTAACTTTGTTTTCATATATTAGGAGTACTGAATTGATTTGTCCACACCCTAGATCACTGTCATGTTTCTAAAAGCTTTCTCTTTGCTTCATCATATTTTGTTATTTTTCTTTCCTCTATCTTGTATTGTATGTTTAACATGTTTCTGTCCAATCTGCATACCATATGCTCGCGCAGATTCTTGTCAGTATATTCTAGCAACCACCAGGTCTTTGTCTGTGAAACACAGAATGCAGAGGTCTTATTTAGGCTGTTAGAAACGGAGAGTTTCAGGCGAATCTTTTAACTGTGCTCATTATGTTTGCTAGTCATGTTCTCTGAGGCTCATATAAGATGTTTAATGACATGTTTATACGTGTGTGCCATTCTCTTGATGGTTCGGGCTTTCTCTTTTAATTCTTCTCTGCTGTCCTTGGAGTTCTCAACTATATCTTCTAGAGAAGTAATATGTTAGTACATTCTTCTGTCCAGAACATCAACTCCCTTCTTAATTGAAGTAAAATGTTCAGTTGCTTTGTGAATTTTCCATTTTTTTACAGTGTCTTTCTATGGAGGTTCAAATAAGAATGGCCCTCATAGGTTCATATATTTGTGCTGGGAGCAAAAAGTTCTTTGCAATCACAGATAGCCAGAGAAACCAGGAATGTTAAGCATGCAGGATTGTTCCTTCAGAGAGAAGGATGTATAACATGATTTTCCACCCAGAAAGCTGGGAATTAGACATGATTAATAGCCTGGTGATCTGTGTTATCTGTTGGGCCAGGCTATTATAACCACGACCAAATGTAGGTAGAAGTCTAAATGACACTAACGTTATCTGTATAGCCAGGGGTTCCCCAGGACCAGGGATTGCTAACAGCGCAAATAACTTCTACATGATTTGTAGGATGGAGACCACTCCAGATCCTTCTCTAGGCCCTTAAGCTAATACTTGTAGAATTTATCAGCATCAGAGGAACTCCTGTACTTAGTCCACCCTGCCCAGGCACGAGCATGGGGAGGGCCAAAAGTAGCCATGTGTCATGTCAGCAGTTTTGATCCAGGTTTAGACATTAAAAGGCCAGAGCTGTAATTTGCTAAGAATAAACTTCATTTTTTTATAGGTCAAGTATATGTTTAAAAATAGAAAATGTGCATATGTGTGCGTGTGTCCTGTGCCCACATGCCCCTTTCTCTCTCCCTTCTCCTCTCTCTCACTTTCTTTCCATTTTTATTTCTTTTTCTTTCTTTCTTTTTTTGACAGGGTTGTTTCTCTTTCTATCCCTGGATACCCTGGAATTCACTCTGTAGACCAGGCTGGCCTTGAACTTAGAGATATACCTGCCTCTGCCTCTGCCTTCCAAATCCCAGGATTAAAGGCAGGCACCTCCACTGCCTGGCTGGAGGCATTTTCTTAAATGAGTTCCCTCTATATAAATAGCTCGAGCTTGTGTAAGCTGACAGAAGGCTAGCCAGCACAGTGTGTGTGTGTGTGATTGAAAACACACCATAGTCTTATAGACAGAAGCACTGAGCAAATTTACAAAAAGAACAAGATGTCTGGAGAGATGGTTCATGAAGTAAGGTGTTCCCTGCAAAAGGACTGGATTTGAATCTCTGGCACCGCAAACTAGGTATGGCAGGCTCCTGGAGGCTTGCTGGCTAGTCAGTCTATGTAGAATAGTGAACTCCAAGTGCGACAAAAGGCTTTAAATTAAAAAAAAATAATAATAAGGTAGAGAGTAGATTGAGGAAGATATCATCAGACCTCTGACTTCTATGTTTGTACATTCATCTGTATACATGGATATAATACACACAGATACAGACAAGGGCGAAAGGAAAGGGGTATTGGTGTTTTGGGAAATAAAAGTCCTGAGGTTGACTTCATACTGGTTTGGAGCTGTGAGAACATTCCAGCTGTCTCAGCCCATTGGAATCCTTCCTAAGGATGCTGTAGAGATTCGTTGCTTAGAAGAGCATGAGGAGTATCACTCCAACCTGACCAACTGTCTCACTTGAGCATAACATGAGATGCTAGAGTATCCTTCAGCCACTTCTATTAATACCACAATTTTTTCCTCAGGACCAGATGAGTGGATTGCCTCAGCTCTCCACAGACAATTCTGGACACATCAGATAAAGCAGGAAAAGAGATTCAGGGAAGGAAATATGAATGAAGAACCGCCATTACACATCCCAAGAAGATCTACACACACAAGAGCAAATGGAGGTGTAAAAGGAGGGCATAACATGTTTCTACTGCTCAGAAGCACTGCACATGCGCAACAGATTCTAGCAGTGATAAAATGCTCATGGCTTCAAGCAGACTTGACATGTCTTCTGTGGTTATGGTGAAAATATTTTTTCTTTTTATTGCTAAATTTTTAGTTTTTTAATATTAATTACAGCTTATTAACTTCGTATCTCATCTGTATCCTGCTCCCTCATTCCCTCCTAATCCCACCCCCTCCCTCATCTCCTCTCTGCCCCTCTATAAGTCCACTGATAGGGGAGGTCCTCCTTCCCTTCCATCTGACCTTAGCTTATCAAGTCTCTTCAGGACTGGCTGCAATGTCCTCTTCTGTGGCCTAGCAAGGCTGCTCCTCCCTCCAGGGTGCGGGGAGGTCAAAGATCCAGCCACTGAATTCATGTCAGAGACAGTCCCTGTTCCCCTTAGTAGGGAAACCCACTTGGATACTGAGCTGCCATGGGCTCCATCTGAGCAGGGGTTCTAGGTTATATCCATGCATGGTTCTTGGTTGGAGAATCAGTCTTAGAAAAGACCCCTGTGCCCAGATATATTTGGTCCTTGTGGAGCTCCTGTCCTCTCCAGGTCTTGCTAACTCCCCCTTCTTCCATATAATTCCCTGCACTCTGCTGAAGATTTGGTTATGAGTCTCAGCATCTGCTTTGATACACTGCTAGGTAGAATCTTTCAGAGGCCCTCTGTGGTAGGCTCTTTTCTGTTACTTGCTTTCTTCTACTTCCAATGTCCATCTCATTTGTCTTTCTAAGTGACGGTTGATCATCTTACCCCAGGACCTCCTTCTTGTTTAGCTTCTTTATATGTGCATATTTTAGTATGTTTATTCTATCTTATAGGTCTAGTATCCATTTATAAGTGAGTATATACAGTGTGTGTCTTTCTGCTTCTGGGATACCTCACTTAGGATGATCTTTTCTAGATCCCTTCATTTGCCTGCAAATTAAGAATAGCTAGAACCTGGAAACAACCCACATGTCCCTCAACAGAGGAATAGATACAGAAATTATGGTACATTTACACAATGGAACACTACTCAGTAATTAAAAACAAGGAAAATATTTTTCTTAATTGTTTACTGATACCGTGCTTTTGAAATATCTGATGAAGCTCAGTGTCATGCTATATAGAATGGTAAAGAGCTGACAATGAATGTATTATCATCCTAAATCCTGAATTAATGCAAAGTTCACAAAGAAGAAAAGGATAATACTGAAAATCACTTTCTTGTTCCACCATGGAGCCAAGATGGTAGATGCCTTTTCATTGTTTATATACACTTTGGGGGAAATTCCAGACACATGTGCTATAAAATATGGTTATAGAAGTGAGAAGTAGGTGACAGTTTAGACAATCTAGAGATTTTTACAGTCATCTCTTAGGACATGATATTTTATGGACTTAATAGGAGTTTTCAACAAAGCATTCCCATTGTTCCTCCAAAGTATGGGTATTTGGTGTCTTTAGGAAAGTGTGTGTTATGTTTGCTGATCTCATGTTGTAAAAAATTTACATTCTCATGAATACATCCTCATCATTGAGGATCAGTGAGTCTATCCTAATCCCAAGTTCCTTCATATCACAGGATTTTCAGGGGTCAATAGAGTCACTTCTTTTTCTATTAAATAATTTTATTTACTAAAAAACTTGACAAGAAATATGATTTTCTTAACCAGGATCTTAACATGGAAAAAATTTGACTTTGGCCATGGACCAGGACCTGGAAAGTGACTCAGCCCACCCGATCCTTGGTCCCCTCCATGTATAGACCTGATGTTAGAAACACTCCATGTGGTTGCTCCAGAATGGGATGCAAACTCAGTAAATGTATTGTACTCCAGCCCCCTCTACCTCCAGAGCCACACAACGGGGATACATCAGAAGTTCATAGCCGATGGGATCTGATAAAGAACCCACTTCTACCCTGTACCCTGACAACTATGCCTCTGTGTCTCCATATCAAACCATTTCACAGGACCACTGGAGACTTAGACCTCAGACCTGGAAAATGATCATGCCTCTTTCAAAATCCCCAGACACCTCTTTCTCAGCTCTACCAGCTCAATAAAGACTTCCACAGAATTGCCTGCCCACCACTGGATTCGGAATGGTGGCCCAGTCAGCTAAAAGCTCCAATAAAAAAGCGACTAACACCCTAACTCCAGATTCCTATGTCACATTGTAAATAAATAGACAAATGATAAACCAAAGAATCATGTACCTTCTCTCTACAAACACCAACAGTTAGGCTCCCCAAGACACAGAATCCAGAATTTAGAAAGAACAAATGTAAACATGTTCAGCGAGTTCAAGGCTTTCACAAAGAACACAAATAAACACTTGAATTACATTAATAAAGACAAAAATAAAATAATTGAATTACAAGAAAATGCATGGCTGAAGCTAATAATGAGGACAATTCAGGATATGAATATCAAATTCGATAGAAAGATAGAAACATAAAGAGAAACCAAACTGAAATAAGTAGAAAATAGAAAACTCAGTAAGTATAATAAAAACCTTAGAGGATATTCTTATCAAGAGGAGGGTCATAGAGAAGACAGAATATCAATCACTTAATTTCAGCCCTGATCTTTATTACCTCTTTCCATCTACTTTCTTGTTATATGAGATCCTAATAGATTGTTTTACTGTGTACAATAGTCTGGGTTGGCCATTATAATTTTTCAGAACTTGAAGCACATCTTTATAAGCTTTTCTTACTTTCAAGTATCCATTGAATAATCAGCTAATGTTCTGAGAAGGCTGTCTTTCTCTGTGACTTGGCTGTCCTCTCTTTTAGCTTTCAACATCTCCTTCTTCAGGCTTTGTTCTTAGTGTTTTGCCTAAAGTATGCTACAAGAAGTTTATTTTATGGTCCTGTCTATATTCTGTTCTAAATGCCTCTTGTGTTTGGATGATTTTCACTTTGTCTAGATTTAGGAAGGTCTCAATTATGATTTTATTGAAAATAGTAGCTATGTCTTTGGCACGGAATTCTCCTACTTTTATGCTTATACTTTGAAGATTTGGTCTTTCTATTTTGTCCCACACATTATATTTATAACTTTTTATAATTTATTATTTTATTTGAATAAGTGAGGCAGCTCTTCTATAGATAACAAATCTATAGCTATCATTATCGTAATGATAATAATGAAGAAAACTTCAAAGTATTCCAACTAAAATGAAAAACAAGACAAGGATCACAGTATCTCCACTTCTATTCCATATAGCAATTAAAGTCTTAGCTAGAGCAGTTAGTCAAAAGAAGGAAATAAAGCATATGCTAAATGGAAGAAAAGAAGCCAAAGCATCCCTACTTATAATTTTAAAAAGTGTTTAATATCCTTAGTTATCAGGGCAAATCAAATTAAACTACTTGAATATTCCATTTCACATGCCAGCAAATGCTAGTGTGGTTGTAAGGAAAGAGGAACTCTCACACACTATTGGTGTGAGTGTAAAGTAGCACAGCCACTTTGGGAATCAGTATGGAGGTTCCTCAGAATCTGACCTAGCTATATCACTTCTGAAAATTTGAAAAAAAATGACTTTATATAATACTACAAATTACTTGTGAAAATTTTCAAATAAACGAGAGTGAGGTCAGACTATAGACTTGCTCTCATTCTCTGTGTCTCTTGTCACCACCCCATTCTTTCCGCCCCTCCTTAGAAATCCGTTGAACTCCCGCTGGACGAGACATAACCCTTCCTGAACTCCACCACGGGCCAAAACATCCCACCTTCCAAATGATGACACTGAGCTTAATATCTATCAGGTAGCCTCTGTCCTGTCTTCAGTGTATTAGCTTCTACAGGAAACCTCACCCAGTCCACCAACTATTCAAGAGTGGGAAAGCTATTATCTATGTGCAGTCCAATTAGTCAGATAGTTGGTATTATTTTCCTTAAGTTAAAAACGCTGCTATGGACATATTCTACATGGTGAATTACACGCAGAAGTGTATAGTGAAAACTAAACCAAACCAAAAACAACAAAAAATATTTAAAAATGCTCAGACATCCCCAAGTCAAAGATGACTGGAACTGGATGTGATTTGGGGTTCTAGGGTTTTGCTTTTTGATTTTGTTTCCAGATTTTGGAGTATTCACCTGCAGAATGAGATACTGTATTAGCAAGTGTTAATATGATCTTCAGTTGTTTCATATGCATATGCCTTATACATATTGTGTTCGATAGCCCAAACACAATGTTATGCAGTATTTTTTGTGAACCTGAACTTTGCCTGGTCCATTGTGTGGGAACCCTCATACAATTTCCCCCTTGTGTCATTAGGCATGTACTGAGTTCTTTAGATTTTTGGAGCATTTCTGTTTTCCTCTTTTTGCATGAGGGATGTTCAATCTACATTAAGTTACACTTTATAAATGTTTTTGTGGTGGTATACCATTATGTGTGCGTATGTGTGGATGTGTATGTTTATGTGTGGGAAGCGCTTGTGTGTGCATGTATATGCTGCATGTGGAGGCTAGAGGCAAACCTCGGGTAGCATGGCTTGCATTTGCTTGGTAGTTTGAGTCCCAAGCCCTGACTCTTTCTTTGTGACTGTGTTTCCTGCTTTTGTGAGTTTCTTGGAGACAAGAGATAGTTTCATCCTCAGTACATTCATCTATGTCTTTTAACTGGTGAATTAAAGCCATTTGCATTCATTATTGCAAGTGAGAAAGGTTTGCTATCATTTATCATTTTGTTGTTTGTTGTTCTGGGTGATTGGTTTATTGGTCATTCCTTTCTCTTCTATAGTGATGGATGTTTGCTGGTTTGCTATGATAATGATACTTTCTCCAGTTTTTTTTTTTTTAATCCGATGCTCTCATGAAACTATTTTGTTTGTTTTTATGTGTGAAAAGTTTTTCCTCTGAATAGTATTCATTTAAGAACTTTGCCTTAATTTTAACCTGCCTTGAAATATTTTTGTATTTGCATCTACTTTAGTAGATAACCTTAGTAGATAACTTCTCTGGGTAATCTTAATTGGCAGCTATTTATCTTCAAGACTTGAAATAGATCATTCCATGCTTTCCTAGATTTTGAAGTTGTCGATGATAGATCTATATTTCTACCTCTGCATGTTAGTTGGCAATTTTCATTTACAACTTACAGCAGTCTTAGTTCATATTTTTATTTTGTAGTTTTGTTAACATGTTCTTATTATAAATAGTAATGGGCTTTATTATGATATTTTGATGCATGTTTAACATATTTTGATAACTTTACTTTCCCTTACCTTTCTTGTCCTTCATTTTCATTGATTCTTTTCTGATCTTTTCATTTCTTTCTTTTTTTCTCCTCCCTTCCTTCCTTCCTTCCTTCCTTCCTTCCTTCCTTCCTTCCTTCCTTCCTTCCTTCCTTCTTTCTTTCTTTCTTTCTTTCTTTCTTTCTTTTTTTCTTTCTTTTCTTTCAACCCATTCAGTTTAGTCCATATTTCTTACAGAAGCACTGGAAGTTGTTATTTGCAGGACCATGGAAACCTTACCAGTGCCTATAACCACTAAGCAAAATGCCTTTACCTTTCCCAGAAATAATTAACTGCATTCATATCCTCAAGAAAAAATGGAGCTTAATGGTCCCCTCTCCACTCCATGACAGAATGTTGATGGACTCATGCACATCTTGTGCTGATAATTAGAGCTGCTGAAATGTAAAGACTGAAAGAGCTATATGCCCACCCCACCCCCCCACACACAAAGCATTCCAAAACACTTCTTTGTTCTGTTCCATAGCAATTTTCTCTGAGTCGATATATCCCACTTAGAGGAAAACTTTTTCAGACTCAGAACGTTCTAAAGAGAGATGAAGTTTTCTGTCCTTCAAAGAAGACTATTAAAACTCAAAAAGAGAGCAAATTGGAAGTTTTAGGAAATCTCTGAAACTGACAAGATTCTCTAGCACCCTTCTTCCCTCCCAAAGCTTGTGTAATCACTAAGACCTGCTCACACACACTCTTATACAAGCCAAGCTGCCTGAAAGAAACTGACCAACTGGGAGAACTGGAGCACTCTCCAACCTGAAAAGCTGCATGTAAGTAGGGCAGTCAGCTCCAGGTATCCCGCTTCCATGAGCTGTCACTTTTGGGTTATATAACTAGGTGCCTTTCCGACATTTATATTCTGTAAATAACTCCTCATTCATACTCCTGTTTGGATGAGACAACAAAACTTATTTTTATCAATGTTGTTCGTCAAGTTGGACTCTCGCAATATCCATATTTTGTTATTATTTTTCAATCTGTGGTGAATAGATTTCTTTGTTTCCCCAGGAGTAGTGTCACAGTAGTGTCCATTCTTTTGCTACAACATTCTTATTGTCCTCTTTTGTGATGTTTCCTGAATGTTTCCTGAATGAGAAGACAGAGATGTCTGGTTTAGGGATCAACTTTCAACAATCAGTTATCCTCAGCACTTTGATCAGTTATGGGTCTCTATACAGAATGGCTACCTACTACAAAAACAAGCTTTTTTGACTAAGACAGACAGAAGTACTGCTCTGACATCTCTCTTTACTTCATATCTTGACATCTTGGATAGTCTATGTCAAGGACAAATTCTTCTCGGTTGGTATCTGAGGTTATAACTGCTTCCCATGTGTGAGTATCTATCTCCTTCTCTGAGTTTGGAAATTTTCTGCCTATAACTTCACTGATCTTATCTCTGCTTCATTTTTAAACTGTTGGATATTTATGTCTGGCCTTTTGAATGCATCTTAGTCTCTTGGGAGTTTGGGCCTATTCATCGATTCTGAAACTGTTGTTAATATCTTTATATATTACTGTCTTGAGCTTGACTTCAATTCTTGAGATTAATTCTTTGTTTGGTTTTATCTGTTGATGATGCTCTATAGTGTTTCTTATTTGATAGATGGATTGATTGATTGATTCTTTTATTTTCAGAATTTTTCTTCAGCATCTAAATTTCTTTACTGAATTTTCCCTTTATGATCTTAAATTTTTCTTTCAAGTCCCTAATTATTTTATACAGTTTGGTAACTTTTATTTCTCTGTCTTGAATTGATTTCATAACAACATTCTTGTCCATGTCTTAAATTAAATTATTTATCAGCTTTCAGATGTGTTTTCTTGGATAATTGATTCTTTTAAAAAGTATGTGACAGAAATCTTTTTCTGACTTTTCAACTTTCTCTTCATCTTTGTTTTCTTCTACTGGGAATCTGTTAACTTGTGGAAGTTTTCTACTATAATGCTCTTTCATGTTTAGGGTGTTTCTTTGTTGTAAACTGCATATCTTCTGGGGTTGTAGATCCTGTGGTTTATAATTTTCCCTCTTCTCCACTGTTTTTTATTTTTTTAATTGTTTTCTGTGAGTCCTTCTGATGAGGGATCATCACTTGCTTGATTTTTAAGGGGAAAGTCAACTGCATTAGCAACTGTGACGGTTTGACAGACTTTTCAGTGTTAGCTGTATCAGAAGACACTGTATTCTTAGCTTAGGTCCTTTATAAGGTTTGGAGATCAAGATCAATCATTGCTTATTCCTGGTTTGCAAAACACTGTTGCTCCAGTTAACCTTAGTTCTAAGCAGTGCCATACTGGACCAAGTTCTATCCAGTTATCCATATAACTCTTTCCAGCTATGAGCAGATTTGGGGGCTGTTGAGAATCTCCCAAGGTCAGATTTCCTCATCACACCTCTGTTCTTACCTACACAGTCTGTGCAGCTTGACACCTGTTCAGGTGTGACACTCAACCAGCATCCTGCTGTATCCTTACCAGAGGTCAGAGGAAGTTCTTGTTCTGCCGGGCCATAGTCTGGCTCGGAGGGGTGACTTCCCACGTTAGAAAGTCCATGGGTTGCTAAGGTGCCTTTGATAGGGTTCCCAGGTGCCGAGCTCCACTTCTGCCAATCACTGAGCTCCTCTTTCTGGCCCATAAAGAATGAACACATGTGGCCTTTGTATATATTTGAATATTAGTATTGTCTGCTGCATCTTTGAAAATGAAAACTTTTCTTCTTGTAAGTTTTATGTATTACATTTTAACCAGCACATATTTCCTGGCCTGCCATGAAATTTGAGGACCGAAAGTCCTGGTGAATTCACTTTAGCTTCTATGTTAGGGAACTATCCCTGTATCTGTTTTGGATATGCACTGACACTGGGGAGCTCCAGTCTCAACTCTACTCAGCACAGTGTAAGAATGGTGACTCGGGTGACACTTAGGCACTAACCAAAACCAACATCTTGAGGGTGGGCAACAATGACAGTTAGCAAAGTTAGACAGTACAGCTCAATTTCCATTCTCAAGATTAGTGTCAGGGACAAGTTTTTCAAAATCATGGTATGTTATCATTCAGAGGCAGTTCCTTTAATTTCTTGTTCATGGTGCTTTTTACCTCATTCTGTGTGGGTAACATCCATAAGCCATCAACTTTAGTGTAAATTAGATTCCATCTGACCTCTCAGAATATTCCCTGCTATCTGGTAAGAAACATGAAGGAATGCAGGAGGGAGGGGCTGGGAGGAGAGAAGGGAGGGGCCTATGACCGAGGCATAAATTAAATTAATTAATTTTAAAAAATGGAAAAAAAAAAGGAGAAAGAAACCTGAAGCTCTTCTCCTTAGAGCATTGTGGCCATCTTCCCTTTATTGTGCCTTTCAGGTAATTTGCAAGCAAACAGACCCCCTCTCCTTCGCTTTGCTAAATACTTCTCCGAACAAGATTTAGTACTGTTGGCTGGACCTGCATGCTCAACTTAACTACATATGTAATTCAGTAAAACCCTACCACCTGAACAGATCTATGAGAGGTTTTTCTTCATTCTATTATTTAGGTGGGAAGACCCACTGTATTTTTGGATCTCTTGAGGTGAGAAGAACCACCATAAATCTGGGCCGCACCTGTTGGCAGAGGACATAAAAGGACATGGAAGAAGGAAGTTTTTGCTTTATGCCTGCTTGCCCTCACTCTCACTGGCAAGGACATCTAGAACCTATGTATTTCAGACTCCAACATAGACCAAAAACAGCTGAGACATGCAACTTCATAGAATGACCACCAGATTCTTGGCCTTTCTGTCAGGAGACAGACATTGTTGGGCTAGCAGGCTACAGCCTGTAAGTTGCTCTAACAAATCCTTTTTTAATGTAGATTAATTGTTTCAGTTCTCTTTTCCCAGAGAACTAGGGCTGGCACAATTAAGTAAGCTCAATTCTTCCATAGGGAATTGTGGAAATGTAAATATTATGACTCAGGTGGAAGTTTGGAGGCCAGGATGGTCAATATGTTTGTTATCAACTTATGAAACTAAGGAGTTACTCTCAAAATGTCAGACTATACACACACTCACACACACACACACACACATTTCTGCTTCTTTCCAAGGAATAGTCACTAGTAGGCTAATGAACTAATATTTATTATTTAAATATCATAATTTAAATACCATAATTTAAAAGTCCATTTATAAAATCCATTACTATATGCTAGCTACTGTGTAAGGCAATTTGCCTTAATGTTCCTACTTACTGCTCTCTGCAGTTCTGGAAGATGAATACTGTTATAACTCTATTTCACAGATGATGAAACAAAGTATTAAAATGATGAAGTCACTTGCCTAATCTTTCCTAGCAAATGAATGACAAGAATGGGGTGAGCCTGGGTATGTGAGTCTCACCTGTGACAAGTAGCAGCAACAGCAGTAGTAATCATGGTGTTTATGGTAAAGTTGCCGGCATACATTGGGAATTCAGAATAAGCAAGTATCTGCTCTTCACCCCTACACAGCTGGCCCGGGGTATACTGAACTGAACCATGCAGAGATTGGTTCTAGACTCTCTCAGTGCCATTCAATGGCTATCATCATCCAGTGCCCAGCAACTTCAGGGATTCTGTATCTTTCTGTAGAGCGTACATCCAACATCTGAGAAGTGACATTTCCATCAAGTCCCTATAGCCATGCTTTTTGGCTACTTCCCACCCAAGATCCCCCACAATACTTACACATATTCCTTTTGGGCTATTTCTGCTCCATCAAACAAGCTCTCAGAGCAAGCTACTTTTGGCCACCTGCTCACAGTCCATCGACCCCATGGCAACTCTTTTCATCTCTCTGTCTCTGTCCCACACTCTCTCTCCTTATGGTCTTTCCTAGACCCTAACTCTGCCTACCTCTTTTCTGTCTAGCCAAAGTTGTCAGCAACTTTATAAATCCATTAGGGATCATTGGGGACTATTCTTTACATCACATGGAAACAGGAGATGGTTCACCATTCATAACAATGCCCTTGGAAAGGTCGTAACTAGATCTCAAAGCACTGAAGTCAGCATCTGAAAACACAGTGCACAAGACCTTTTCTCCAACAGTTAGAGGGGAAAGGTGGTATAGATCCCTTTAGACTATTTCCTGTTGATTAGGGACATCAAATGCCTTGGAGTAAGTCCAGTCTTCATCATCAGAATATTTCCAACCAGCAATTCAACAATTCAGCAATCCCCCAAAAGCAAAAACAGCAGCAGGAACCAGTAGCAGAATGGGTAGCAGCAGCTTCCACAGAATTCCAAACATAAATTATCTGCAGCTGGCAAAAATCATGCTCCTCCCAGAGCATGAGACAAATCATAGTTAGCAGGTGTGGACAATTACAAGCAGGCTTGTATCCCACACCTGGATTAAAACAAAAACATATTCGCATAACATCATTGGTTTTTTTGTTTGTTTTTGAAACCAGAATTCTTCTTACAAGTCCCAAAGTGAGACACCTGAAAAATTTCTTTGCTGCCAGTGATTTACAATTGTTCAGTCTCTGCAAATCTGATTTCAACTGGGTTGGCCCTAGGGGTTGTGGTTATTTCGTATGTGTAGATCTTTATTCTTTCTGTGTATTTTCCTTAAATTTTAACCATCAATTCTTCATAATCCTCTCCTAGTAATTATTTATATGCATCAAGCCTTCTGTACCCACAAAGCTCCCCTCTGTTCTGGCCAATTGTGCCAATAACAAATAGGCACATTTCTTTCATCATTGCTCTCCAAACAAAATGCAACTATTTAGTCAGTATTTTGATTGTGTCAGATATTTAAAATAATCTATAAATGATTTACAGTATACAAGAGTATGTGTGCATGTTCTACTTATCCCATTCTATAGGAGAGACTTGAGCGTCTTCATACTGGTATTTGAGGGAGGGCTTAAAGCAAATTCTCCGTAGATACTTGGGGGCAGTATTAAACTAGCAGACATTGGGTTGGTTTTTGTGTCCTAATTGAACCACTATAATGTAACTCAATAGTTTCAAACAATATATCTAAACAGGGACAGTCATTATATCACTTTTTAGGTTAAACAATAGAGGGAAGTTAACATGATTTGCTTAAATCTGTTAATTTTGATGCTTGATAGTAATGACTCTGCTCTGTTCCCATTGTTTTTCGATGTTTGGAGGCATAAAACAGTCTACCAATGCCCTTTTCAAGCCTTGCCACTGTGCAGAGACAACAGAATTTCCCCTCTTCAGGCAAGAATGTTGATTCAGTATGGGTAGCTAAATCAACTGAGACATTGTGATACCTTCAAATAATTCAGAATTGAAAGTCCTTCTGACGTGTGATCTAATCAGATCCAATCCCCGTCACACGGGCAAGGAATCCCTGTACATGTGTGAGTTGCGATAGAGCGTCACACCTGAAAGAACTTCATGTGAAATATTCACTCTCATGGCCCCAAGTTCATCACAGGGGGAACTCGGAGCAGCTGGCAACCGAGATCATTTCCGGTGACAAATCTCCCCAGGTAGCCTAGGGAGAGACTGAGAATATAGAAAAAAGAGAAAGAGAAACTGTGCCTTCGTTTTGGGAAAAGAAGTAAGTTAAGGTGTTTTCAGCTTTCTGAAGCACTAAAAGGAGACAGGCAGAAAGAAACTAAAGTCTGTCCTCAACAGATGAGGTTCTGTTCATTCCTGCACACAGTGAGGGACAGTCTCTTTCCTGTGGGAATGGAGGGGTCTGCAAAGGGAAAAGCTATATAGGACCCTTTATAGGGGTAGGAGAGGCGCTTGGGCATGAGGAAGTTGATGCAATTGTGGGAGCTAGGTTGGGCCAGGCATCTATTTTTCCTGGAATTATTTGCTTCAGGGAAGACAGATTATCCTGAGAGACAGGCTGTCTCTGCTAACATTCCTCACTGGGCTAAGCAAGGTTCAGGAAAGTAAACTGTAATCTCGCAGGAATTCTGCTTTTACAACAGAGGTAGGTACTCTATCACTCGGAGTTACATGTTTTCATTTGGAAAACCCTAAGTGAATAGTTTTATTGTTATAAAAGCAGAGGCTTTTCCACCAGATTTCATGACACTCAGATACTAGCTTCACAGAAATATCCCAAATATCATCAGTTCTCAAAATGGGTTCTTTAGACCAAGAGAATCTTCCAAGAACAAAGTAAAAGCACACATTTGTGAACTTCATCAATAGAAAAAGACAAGATATGTATGGAAGTAGAACTATCACAAAGATGAGGGGCCCTTCAGTGTCTGCCGTTAGAAGCTTGTGGTTGATTCTGCTGCATTGACTCAAGTTAGAGAGTTTCAGCCTTCACAGTATCATACATGGCCTCTCATCGCTATGTGATTCCCTGTAGAGTGCCTTTCTCTACATCTCTCTTACCTGTGCTTTCCAATACATGTAAATCATTCTGCCAATTGTATTGGCCATTACCTTGATAATTAACACAGTGGATTATGAAATGAATCAAAATGATTCTAAATTTTTATGCATCTGTGCCTCCTAAATAATCTTTTTTCTCAGTGTTAGCGTGGCAAATATTATCTTAGTAAATTGAATTTCCTTAGTATTTCATTTTTTGCACATTAGTTTCACTTGATGCTTCCTTGGAGAGGTTGTGTAAAAATAGAACATATGTAAATATCTTGGGTGACTATGGTCATGAGTCAACTCGACAGTTTTTTAACAAAGCATCGCATGTGTTTTACTTTATGAAAATAAGATTCATGGTTTTTAATCCTTAAGTAGTTAAAAATAGTTCCAAATTCGGCCTAATTATCAAAGTTTTCACATTATTTCACACTTCTCACCCATCCTCAACAGCATTTAATAACTCTTTGCAAAGAGTGAATCAATTCATACTTTTATGCTTTGCAAATGGATTTTTACTCTGCTGCCTTACATCTTTAAAAGATAATTCTCTGTAGATAATCAGGTTAAGTAGATGACTATCAGTATTGATTATGAAATTCTGAAATTCTCAGAATACTGTGTCAGCATAATGGACTATTTTTTTCTCATGATACAACTAATTATATTTTAATTAATATCATGTCCAGAAAACACAAATTTTTATGATAGCATTTGTAATGTCTCTCAAAGGTTAGCATGTCAAGTCATTTTCTTTTCCATATGAGGCCCTTTTCACATGTTCCAACTATGTGATGCCAGCTGTCATGCTGTGATAGACAGGGAGCCCTCAACTGTTGCAATGCTGTTTAGACTTTCTCTCCACCAGAATAATGAACGAAAGCTATTTTATTTATGAATTAACCAACCTTCAGTGTTTTGTAAGAGAAACACAAAACCTGAGACTTTTAACATGACTGTAACAATTGATTCTGAAACAATAATTCTTGAAAAAAATGAACACTGATTTGTAAAGTCTTTTTCTCTAAAACCAGAAGATCTTTCTGCCTGTGTCTGTTCTTCCTAGTAGGAGGAAATATGAATTATCTCCAGCGGAAGTAAGGAAAGCCATCAGGGAACGGGTATATGACACTTCCCAGCATGTATCAAGAGCTTGAGGAAGTTCACATCTTTTCTATTTATAGGAGATAAGTATGGAGGCGTGTACGACTAAGCATGTATAAAACAAATATGGTTTGGATATAGAGAGAGTTGTGAAATATGTGACCTTTGTTCCAATTTTGAACAAAAATATAAAGGGAAAGAGAAATCTTTTTTTTTAATTTTTATTTTTTTAATATTAGTTACAGTTTGTTAACTTTGTATCCCTGCTGTATCCCACTCCCTCTTTCTCTCCCAATCCCCCCTCCCGTCCTCATCTCTTTCCTGCCCCTTTCCAAGTCCACTGATAAAGGAGGACCTCCTCCTCTTTCATCTGATCCTGGTTTATCAGGTATCTTCAGGACTGGCTGCAAAGTCCTCCTCTGTGGCCTAGCAAGGCTGCTCCTCCCACGGGGTGGGGGTGGGGGTCAAAGAGCCCACCATTGAGTTCATGTCAGAAACAGTGATCCTAATACCTTAATAGTGGGAGATTTAATAAGAGAAATCTTAAAACTAAAACAGATACTATATTTCTTTTCTCTCACTGGAGATAAGACAGTTATCTAGCTAGACGGCTTCATACTGTTTCTCCTTTTCCATCTCATTTCTTGTATGCTAAAAACACCAAATTTCTTAAATGATGGTTTTTAGAAAGAGTGAGAATTTTTTTTTTTTATTGCAGGAATAATTGAAAATGTGAACATTTCAGGATTGGGGTGCAGGAGTCAAAAGAACAACATTTATTTATAGGTGTGGGTTACTCCTAAAGAGCCCAATGTTGCTAAGGGTGGAGTGAAGATGGCTATTGGCTGAATGTTCCACAGCTAAGTAGCAGAACACTCAGTGACCTAGAGAGCATATTTTAGAACGTCAAGAAGAGGGCTTTAAATGTTCCAAGCAAAAAAAGATGATAAATATTGAAGGTGATAGGGACACCAGTTTACTCTAATTTGATCACTGCACATTTTGTACTAATGTTTAAATGTCACAGTGTACCTCAAAAATAAGTACAATTACTGTCAGCCTGTTGTAATGAGCACCAATAAATAAAACAAAATGCAAGATCTGGAAGAATGTGTTTTACCTGAAAAAATTCTCTGATTTTTAATTTTTACCTAGTAAAATGGAATCAATAAAATAACTTCATCCATCTTCTGAGAAGGTGGAAATGAATGGAATTCATAGAGAACCTTGGCTATCAGTGGCCAAGGCTCTGCCAGTGACGGGTCTCTGCTTGTTCTTAGTGAACACACTATTTGATAACTCAAAGATGAAATATGTGTAGAAATGTGTACTAAGTTGTATAGGTACTAACAGACTTCAGTTTTGCAAAACTGAGTACTCCGTGGCTCTGTGTGTGTGCGCACATGAGTGTTTGCCCATTTGTGTGCAGTATTCTGTACAAGCCACTTATGCACAGACTCTTGGAGTAACTTAATATGAATGCAGTTATTAAAATTTGGTCTGGAACTAATTTCAGAAAAAAATTTGGGTTCTTCTTTACAGGAAACTAGAAACTTCTAGAAGAGCTAATTTAGGATATCTTATTATAAAAATTTATTTACAAGAAAAATTATCTTTCATTTTTTTATTTCCATTTTCATGGGCATCTATATATTACTGTCCTTGGTCTGATGTTCTGAACAACTATTTTTTTTATTTGTTCATTTATTCTTTTTTGAAGTTTTTTTTTGAGATCTTTATACACAAGAGCTATATTTATATTATTTTCACCCTTCCTTATTCCCCCTCCAACTCTTCCTATGTTTAACTGATTCCCTTTTCCATTCACAACATTCTCTCTCTCTGTATATATATGTGTGTGTGTATGTGTTTATGTGCATATATGTGTTTCATATTGTATTTCTCTGAGTGTACATAGCGATGAACCCTGCTGAGTTTGGTGTTCCTTTTGGTAGCTTATCAGGTTCTTGTGTTAGAGAAATACCAATACTCCCTCCATTAGCAGCCACTGACTGCAGCTCTTCATCTAGAGCTTTTTCCCCCTGTCTCTTTACTATCCTATTTTTATACACTTTCTCAAGGTTTTTTACTCACGTCTGAACATTTGGAGCTAGGGTTTGCAAGGAAGAGTGAACAGGTAGAGCTTGTTTTTGTGGGTCGAGAATATCTCACTCACTCTGTATGTTTTCTCGTTTCCTCTATTTACCTGCATGTTTCTTGGGGTTTATTTTAAGAGCTAAATAGAAATGCATGTGTATATAGACAGAATTTTCTTTATCCAGTCATCTGTTCGAGACTTTTTAGGTTGTTTCCATACTCTAGTGTTTGTGAATAATGCAACAATGGACATGGGCTTAGCAAGTAAGTGTCTATGGTGCAGGATTTATATTTCTTTGGCTGTATGCTGAGACAGGAAAGTTGGGTCATGTGGTAGATATACTGTCCGGTATGTTAGGATTGTCCACACTGATTTCCAGAGTGATTACAGCACTTAGCCGTCCTACCAACAGTTCCCCACTCATCCTTACCAGCAGCCGTTATTAGCCACTTTTTTTTTTATCTTAGCCATTTTGACTTGCATAAAATGAAATATCAAATTAGTTTAATTTTTATTGTTCTAGCTGCTAAGGATTTTATTTTCGGTTGTGAGCCTAGCCTTTAATGGCTGAGCCATTCTCTCCAGCCCTTGCTAAGCATTTAAAACTATTTAAAAGTTATTTCTTATCCTCTTTTTATTTCTTCTTTTTTTTTTTGAGACTGGAGTTTTTGTTGGTGCTCTCATTTTTTAAGTTCTTTGAGAGTTTTGTACAATGTCTCAATAATCATATTCAACCACTGCTGCAACCTCTCACAGATCATTGCCCTCTTTACTTCCTATCAGTAGCCTCTCTCTCTCTAAATGTACATGACAGACAAAATTAGAAAGAAATCAAGAAACAATGCTATTCACAACTACCTCTAATTTTTTTCTCTTCGAATAATTCTAACCAAAAACAAGTGAAATACTTGTATAATGAAAATCTCAAGATACCCAAGAAAGAAATTAAAGACACTAAAAGATGGAAAGACCCCCATGCTCATGGGTTAGTAATAGAAATATTGTGAAAATGGTCACATTACAAAAAACCACCTACAGATTCAACACAATACCCGTCAAAACTCAAACCAAATTCAAATCTTCAAAATTTCATATAGAAACACAAAAGACCCCGGAGAACTGAATTAATTCAAAACAGTAGTTAGCACTCTGCAAGAGTCATCACAATTTTTCCTATCAAGTTATACCCACAGAGCCACAATAATACAAACAATACTGTATTGGTATAAAAAAATATGATGAGCAATGGAATATAGTAGAAGACGCACACATGTCTATTTTAATACAGCCTCCTGGCCAAAAAAAAAAAAAAAAAAAAAAAAAAAAAAAAACCATGTTGGAGAAAATATAGTATCTTTAACAAATGATGATAGACTCAGAATCACCAATCTGTGTTGGTGTCACATTAAGGAAAGAAATCAAAGCACTCCACCCTTGGAGTAGTTTGACTAAGAGCAAGCCCAGATATGAATTCTCTATTTCTCTCTGTGCATCTTTCATCTGTCTCTAATTTGTGGTTTCTGGCCTATCTGCAATCTATCTGTTGTATGATTTTGATTCTATGCCGTGATGTCTTCCAATTGTCTAGCCATCTTGTCTGTCACTCTGCATCTGTTCCCAAGAAAGGGCTCTGTATTTATTGAACAGTACAGAATAAACATCACATGGCAAAGAAATAAGGGACACTTTACAGAAATATTTGAGTTTTTAAAGATGAAACGTTATTGAGTGATGCCAACTGACACCTATAACAAACAAAATCTATTAAGCAATATCCATAGTTGCTCTCAATATTTATACTGAATATTTAATTTATATCATTGCTTTTAACCTATTTGTTGTTTTCAGGATTTATTACCATGACATACATATATTGCTTTCTGGGTCAGGGTTACAGAAGAAAAAATAATTTAAGATTAAACCAACGCATTAGCTTATGTTGTAAAAATTGATTACATGGGGAATCCAAGGTAAATACTGTTGGTTGTTACAGTCTTAAAGGTGGGTTAAACAAATAGACTGAGCACACGGTAGGTCAGCAGCCTTAAGTGACCTCAAGCTATATTATTAGCTTTGACTCTTAAGTTCCAGTCTCTTAGAATGCAAGGGATATTTTAATGATAATGCATATCAAAAAAATTGTACCAAAAACTGGATATCCACATTCAGAAGACTGAAACTACATACACACCTCTCACCATGTATGAAGTTCAACTTCAAATGCATCAAGGAGGTATATGTAAGATGTGATAACCTGAATCTAACAGAGGAGAATGTAGGAAATGTGCTCAAACTCATTGGTTTGCCAGGTTCTTTAGTCTCAGATGCCAGCCTTTGGCTCTGAGCAGGGCTTTAAGGTCAGTACCAATGAGGGGTGACTGCAAAGTGAAAATGGGGACTGAGAAAGAGGAATGGCGAAGGAGAGTCTGCGACCTTGGTAGTGTTTGCAACAGTCTGCTTTACCCAGGAGTCCCTCCAAAGGGCAAAAACCCTAAAATCCATACGGAGATGAGACATGCTGTCCTTGTGCTAGCTTCAAGTTCAACTTGGCTCAGGCAAAGACTTAGCACCATGGGAAATAAGCAGCTCAGGTAGAGGCTCTGGGGGAAGAAGAGTAGTGGGAGTGGAGGCCAAGGGCCAGGCTTGCTCTTGTAATCCTTGGCTATTACTCAGTGGTCTGCCTCAATGGGCCCTAAAGCACTTTACCTTTCTCATCTCACTGCTAAGCTTACTGCCCATGCCTTCAGATTCTTCCCCCAGCATTGTTTTCCACCATAAGGATAGAGTCCAAAACAAGACTCTATCATCCTTGAAGTAAGGTTTCAAATTTCTTTTCTTATTTTGCATAGTTTTGGAGAAGAGAAGAAGATGGCTTGGGGAAAGAAACATATATATATATGTTTTTTTTTGACCATTTACAGATAGGTTTTTAGTTTCATTTGAAACTGATTCACAAATGCGACTTGTACTCAGGGTTCTTCAGACAAGCCATGAGGACTCCAGTTCCATCGATGGAAAGGGGCCTGACAGAATCTCTGGTGTGCTGATTAGACACATTCCATCTGCTTTGTCTGCTGTCAGGTTATCTCAACACATCACCACTATGAATGCTTTGCTATGTCACAGGGAAGCAACCTCTGTCAGTCATCTTGGAGATAAATTAGAGAAGAGGAAGAAAGCAGCTGTAAGCAATTTCAGTCACCACAAAAGAAAGCATTGTTGAGATAGGCCTTACCTATGCTATACTGACAAGTATTTTTATGGGATGAAAGTACAGACCAACAGAATAATAGGCCCCCAGGAGAGAGCACCTGTGTGTTTAAGGACACAAAAACTTCCATGGATCTTTATTCCTTCGCAAACTTTATTCCCTGGACTTCCTTTGGAAGCACTCCATGTTGATAACTATAATTAATGTTCTATACCAACCAGAGAGCATGCATGGGACTGACCTAGGACCTGTGCATGTATGTAACAGTTGTATAGCATGGTTTTCACATGGGATTTCTAACCATGGAGGAAGAGATGTCTCTGACTCTGCTGTCTGTTTTGGGGACCCTTTTCCCCTACTGGGCTGCCTCATCTAGCATCAATGGGAAAAAGATGTGCCTAGTATTCCTGCAACTTGATATGCCAAGGCTGCTTGATATCCATAGGAGGCCTCCTCTTTTCTGAAGAAAAAGAGGAGTGGATGGGGGAGGACATTGGGAGAAAAAGAGGACAGAGAAACTGTGGTCAACATAAAAGGTAAATTAATGAATTAATTCAGAACCTAAATGTATAATGACAGAAAAGGTAACTAAGGTTCTAATCATAGAGGTCTTCAAAGGTGACGTTCTGGAAGGAAAAGACCATGCTTCCCACGCTGTTTCTCCTAACAGCTTTCTGCCCTCCTCAGTTTTCACTCTTCCAGCCTTCTCCTTCAAACATAGCTTCTTTCAAACACCCACTGCCCTCACCAAGCTCTTTCACTTTTTAGCTGTCTCTTCCTAGGGTTCCTTGATTTCTTCCAGGCTGTTTCATCTGCATCTGAGTGTTGTCTGCACTGTGGCTGAAAGAACAGAGCAATAGGGGGAAGGGCTTCATTGTAGAAAACCCACGGTCTCTCAGAACCCTGTTTTATTGCCACTTTGTGTCGAGTCAGCTGAAGCCTCCTTGCCAAGGCCACTCAAGGGCCAGCTGCAGTACCCACAGTGTTGGTTCCCTGGCTGCTCTGTGTCAAATGGACCTTCCCATCATGCTTTGGGGCTAGTCTCCACAGACACTGCGTCCTACGGACTATCAAGCTCCTA
Source organism: Psammomys obesus (assembly GCF_907164565.1). NCBI lineage: Eukaryota > Metazoa > Chordata > Mammalia > Rodentia > Muridae > Psammomys > Psammomys obesus. The sequence goes on along the minus strand of NW_026587216.1, from coordinate 35,978,838 downwards.
TAAGCAGAGTTTTGGAAAGCTGAGTCCACACTCCACTGGGAGTCCTGGACCTTTCCCAGGACTCCTCATAAGGTTTTTGGCAAAGGGAATGGAGATTTGACTTTCTTCTGAAGGCAAGCCTGCGATAAACCATTCACATGCCTTAGCAGAGGCAGAATCTGTACACGGCAAGAGACTTTTGTTTCAGACTTGAACTAATTGTGTAAAATGAAGACGAATATCTTTATTTAAAGAACCTGAACATTAGCAGATCATGGCTAAAATCTCAAAAACTTAGTTTTATTTGTATATGTATAGATGTACACACAAACAAACACACAGAGAGAGACAGACAGAGAGAGACAGAGACACAGATAGAGAACCCTGGTATCCTGTATCCTTGGGCTCTGCACTGACAGGTCTAACGAAACAGTAATTGAATAGGTACAGAAAACATTGGTATTATAACCAATGTAGGGATCAATAAATTAAATGGCCCACGGTGTGTAGATTATATGCAAACACATTGGTACTTTATGCAGGGGTCTGACTGCAGCCATCCTGGCATCAAGCTCCTGTGGATCCTGAGGCATGACTGCACCTCTAAATGGCTCTTCCACTTCTCACTCTTCACCTATTTTTCTGAAGTATTATAGTCCAGTTAAGTAACTGTTGAAGGCAGACATGTGTATGCATATTTCCGTGCTATCTACTGACACTGCATAATGAGGTAACCCTAAATAATGCCGAACATGAAATCACACAGCACTTTCACCTTGCTTTTTTCATGTTGATAGTGACTATTTTACTCCATGACCATATATTAAATTTCCTCCTGTAGGGACATGGGATCCCAATGCATATCACCTTTTCATGAGCAAAGTCTATTTTGATTTATTAGGAGAGCAATACTATCACAAACTGTTTGTGGCTTGGAACCAAATTGTGTCTCATTTCAAATAATTTGTGTATCTTTTGACTATTGGTTAAAGGGCTAATTGAATTTTTCAAACTAATTTAAAGTTAATTTTGAATTTAAATATGGTGTATCCAGACTTATAGCACAATTCTCAGTATCAGAAATCACTGGAACTTAGAGACTCTCTTCTTGTCATTGCAGAGCTAGAGTTTTAAGTCTTTTATTTCTTCATAGACAAAACACCTGATGAGAAACTCAGAGCCAAGAGGGGCTACCATATTGTAGGGTGTATTTACCTTATAGGGAAATGAATGCCTTTCATTTAATGGGATGGCAACCTTGCTGCAGCCAATTTACAGGGGCTGAAAGATACTTTGGAAAGTATTTTCCAATATATTTTTAAGAATATTATTTATATCCTCTGTGCTGGATGAGCTGAGATCACACTTCCAGGGACACCTATAACACTAAATAACACTAGACTTCGTGCCCAGCCTGCATCTCTCTTTAAAGTTCAATTCCATGGTGTGAGCTGTGAATAAGTTCTGTTTAGTTGGATTCATGAAATCTGCACTCTTACTGATCACCTTCTCATGCCAAATTGACACTGAAGAGAAGAGGAGAAAAAGACGTTGATGATGCAAATGCCTTTAGGGACAATATGCCAAGAACTGCAAGATGAAGTGCCAAGGGCAGGGAATGCTAAGGCAGAGGATCTTAAGGAAAGCTGTGATGCCTTAGTTGAGGTAACAGGGTTAAGAGGAACACCCTGGAGTACCTGCCTTACAAAAGAGGGTGAGGAGGAACATTCAGCCCTAGTAATCAAATGGAATATACACGAGAAGACACTTGCTGCTGCAGTCGTGACAATGCAAGTTAAATTCTGTGATCAATACAGACAAGGCATGAGGACAGACTGAAGAACATGTACGATAGAGGTTAGAACATTACGATGCCTTGCAATGGCACCACGGAAAGCTACCATCGGCACAGAACTTTCAGGCCTCATGCATTTCTCACCTCCAGTGCTGTTGGCCATAAGTCCAGCATGGTACACTCCAGCAATACTCTGCCTACTGAGAGATGAAGCTGGAGCATAGTAGGACTACATTCCTCTTTTAAGGACCTGGGGAAGGATCCACTTTCAAATTTCCTCAGAGTCCAGTTCCTGCATCTGTTACTGAGGTCACCGTTTCCTTGCTGCCCACCTGCTGGCCACAGGAAGCGCCTCACCATGTCTCCCTGATCCTTCTGTATGACTGCATGTCTCAGAACCAGCAACAGAGCATCAGATTATTCACATGCTTGGAATTTCCTCAGCTCTTCTGTCTTCCTCATCTGCTTCCTGACTGGTTTAGTTTTCCTTTTCCTGTGTGCGCTTTCGCGGTTAGATTTTGGCAACTCAGATAATCCAGAATACTCTAGGTAAAATCCATTTTGCTACAGGACATGGATATCTCCGGGGACTATGATTCTGCCAGTACAACCTGGAAGCCTCGTCAAGAGCTACACAATTAAAGAGTGTGAGTGTGGTGCATGTTTGTGTGTGGGATGACCTCTTATTCACATTTGAGTGACACTGAATAATGCATTCCTATTTTTGAAATTCAAAACATATATTTTGGTTTTGAAGGTTGCAATCAAGGAGATCATAAAACTGCTCTTTCAGGGTCCCCAAAATCATTTTACTCTTTATTTCACTTTTCTCCATGATGATTTCCTAGTAGCTTCCTAAGAACTGCTGGCATACACACTAGGCTTTGGAAACTGAGCTAAGAGGTAAACGAAGGTCACTCAATACATTCTGTATGGAAGCATAATTGTGCAAATGCCCGGGAAACTTTGGCAGTTATTGGAGGAAACTTAGTGAAGGAAAGAATACACCAGACTGTGTATTTAAAGGATCCTCTGAACATAGAGGAAAGATTGGGAGGAAAAAAATAAAATTGAGGTAGAGGTTGGAAGATGAATATAGGAATCTAAGAAATGGAGTTAACCTCAAGTGAACTAATGATAACAGAGGTAGGAAGAGGTAAACAAAACAAACACAAAAGACTCTAATCTAGGAAATGCAATCAAGATACTCTTTAGATAGATAGATTAGATTAGAGTAGATTAGAGTAGATTAGATTAGATTAGGTAGATCGATAGATAGATGGATAGATAGATGGATAGATAGATAGATAGATAGATAGATAGGGAAGAGAGAGAGAGAAATAGATAGCTATGAACCACCCTGTGGGTGCTGGGAATCAAAGCTGGTCCTCTGAAAGTGTAGTTAAGTGTTCTTAATCCTTATGCCATCACTCTAGAGCCTAGTTTTAATGTATTAAAAAAAAACCCTTTATAATTAACTCATGAAAAAATTTTTACATAGCTTTAAGAAATAAAATTTAAGTATTTGCTGAGGTAGGTATGTTTAACATGATTTAAAAATATACACTATACATGCATTTGTCAAACTATATCTTTAAAGCATATTATAAAATATATAGTAATAAAACATGCTTGTGTTTTCTGTATCAATTAAGAGTAAATAATTTTAAGTATAAAAATGTAGCAGAAGAAACAGATGTTAAGAGTCATATGTAATTGGAAAGCCCAAGGAAAGAGTCAAGGATACCCAATCTCAGGGCCTGATAATGTGTTCTTCAAGGCATCCTTTAAAGGCATCTTTGTCAAGGAAGTTGTGGGCTCTGGAGGGTAGATGGGCAACATGGAGGCAGAGATTTCTTTCAATCTTTCTATTTTATGAGGCTTCTTTGCTCTTCTCTGGATTTTGGTTTCTCAACTTGAGGAAGTATAAATTATTCATATCCTGTCACAATAGATAGGTTCAGTAAGCATTTTTAAGTAACTGAATGAATAACATGTTTCACCTAAATAGTTAAGTTCTGGGTTAAAATAAATTGGGACTATAAACATTCTCAACTCTTAATGGTAGAAAAGTTTTGTGTTTGTTTTCTAAAAACTATCATTTGGGGTAAATTGGCAGAATGAAAAACTTCTCTGCTGTTTGCTTCCTTCTACCTCCCAGTGTCTCAGTGTCTACTTTCCACAGGTGAGAGAGAGCACCCCTTCAAAGGCCTTTAAAAGCAATACTGCAGGCTGGAGAGATGGCTCAGAGGTTAAGAGCACTGACAGCTCTTCCAGAGGTCCTGAGTTCAATTCTCAGCAACCACATGGTGGCTCACAACCATCTATAATGAGATATATGATGTTTCTTCTGGCATTCAGATGTACATGCAGATAGAGCACTCATATACATAAAAAACCAATAGTGCACAACTGATAAAAATGCTCAAGAATTGTCCTGTAAATCATATAAGGCTTGAAGAGTTTTTAATTGATTCCCATTATCTATAATGATCAAACAAATCTTTTTTTCCAGGGCTAGCCTTGGAAGGGCAGAAACAGGGCAAAGATTAGCACAGCAAAATATTTTGAAGGGGACAGAACTCATTTGGGGACTAGGTTGCCATGCTGTTATAATTTCAAAATTGTACGTTGAAATTGTAATTATATCTTGCCCATGGCATAAGTCTGATTTCTGTCTTTTCTAGGGGAGTCTAGAGAGCCACAACCCAGAAGTCAGATAGCACAGGATCCAAAGGAACCATCTAAAACCCTTTTCATAAATAAGTGAATCTGTTTTTGTGACTGTGTGCCTAGTTAGAACATGTTCTCAAGTGTAAGGGGGGGGGGTGCTTCTCTCTAAACTGTGACTCAAGATAGAGCTAAAACGCAATCGGAGCACTTTTTTCATGTCTTTACTGGCTCCTGTTCACTTGTGCTCAGTCACAGAGTGATAAGCAGCATTCAAGGTCAAATTCTCCAGGCTCTAGAGGTAGGCAGACTTGTGAAAACTTGTCTTGCTAGGCCACACCCACAAGCTCCCTGGTGAGATGTCATTTGCAGGGTGACACAAAATGGTTGTAGCTGATCCTTGAAGCTGGTGGAGGGATAAGGGCTGAGAATGGATGTGTATTTTAAAGAGGCCTAGGGATTTCTGGAATTTCAGTCTGTTCCCACATTCTCCTGTCTTCATGAGCCTTGCCATGGGAACTTCCTTTGTGCTTTTGTCCTTGCCTACTTTCACATCTGTTGGTTTTGATGGACTCAATTCTCACTGTTTATATTACAGAAACAGAATTTCACCCAAACTCCATTTTAAAGACATGGTTTTAGATTTTGAATGGGCTGGAGTAGCACTGAGTCAAAGTTTAAGAGGTGAGGGAAGGACTCAAAAATATTAAGTTTGTCAGCCAGCCGTGAATCACAGAACAACCCCAGGCAGTGAATATGAAGATGAGTGCTGCTAGTTTCTTATGCTACTTTGTTGTCAAAATTTATATAGTCCAGGGGAATGTGGAAGCTTAGGCAGGAGGGTCATGAGTTCAAAGCCAGCCTGGCCTACTTAAGTGGACCTGGCTTATATGGAAATGCACAGACTTAAGAAGAGCAACCACTGTCAGGAGTATTTCCTGACATATGAAAACTATATCATGTGTATCTGCTACATCTAGGGTAATCATGACCCTCCTGTCTAAGCTTTCTGAGTGGGGTGATTCCTTGGGGCTATTTTATTAACATGTCTTGAATTGGTCCTCAATTTGTACTTTCCCCAGATTTCATAACCAATTCAAGACATGTTAATAAAATAGCCCCAAGGAATCACCCCACTCAGAATGATTGTTTCTAACCCTACCCATTTACTAAGAATTCCATAAATTCATTTTTCTTAACAGCTGAATAATACTTCACTGTGAAAATGTACTTCATTCTCATTGTCCATTGATCATGTGATGGCCTTCTAGGATGTTATCATTTCATGGTTATTTTGAAAAGAGCAGCAACAAACAGAGATAGACAGGGAGATACAGAATTCTATATAGTCAGACATAGAATCTTTTGAATATATGCAAGGATGGTATAGCTGTATCAGGCAATAGCTATCTCCTCACTGATTTACATAGTGGCTGTACCAGTTTGCATGCCCACCGGCAGTAAAGAAATGCTCTCTTTTCCTCATATCCACACTAGCATTTGTCATTTGTTTGTTTGTGTGGATTCTGTTGTTGTTATTGCTGTTATTTATCTTAACCATTCTGGTGTGGGCAATACAAATCTCAAAGTAGTTTTAATTTTTCTTTCCCTTGTAGATAAGGATGTTGAATATTTTTAAAATGCCTCTCAGCCTTTTTTATTGTCTCTGGAGAACTCTCTGCTTGGTTCCATGCACAGTGTTTCTGGAGCAGGGTTGTATCTAACTTACAGTCACATGAATTAAAGAAAATAGAGCTCTGTGGTCCCAAGCCATTGACTCAGTAAGGGTTGATTGTTATCATAGCACAACAGAGACTAAAGTGACTGGTACAATTTTCTCTAGCAAGAACTGAAAAGTAGACATTCATTCAAATATTGAACTGAAGACAGCAAGAGCCTAGGTAGAGAGGGCAAGGGGATGGGGCTAGATACTGGACAACATAGAGAAGTTTATTAATCAAAGCTTGGGCCCTGAAGAAAGCTTAGTTGGGTGATGTCTTGCCCTGAGGGAACCACTCCATTTCTTCCATTTAATATTTTTTTTTAACTTTTTATCTCTTTGAGCACAGGATTTGGTTCCAATACTACATTAATGAGGTCTCTTTTTCTCCCCAAACTGTACATTTTATAAGTCTCTTTGCCCCACTTGCTCCTTTTTATTGTAGGCCTACGTAAGAGTGGTCCCCAACAACCATGTAACATAGTCAATATTAAGATTTCTTATTAAGGTGTCTAATATTAATCTCCTTTTCCAAAGATATAATCCTGAACTTTTCAATTTAGCTTTACCCAGAATTATAGAACAAAGATAAAAAGCAGCCACACTCTTTGCCAAACTATCACAAGAATGGTCTATAGGCCATTTCCTAATATTCTTCCCCACCAACACTCCTTAAGTGAGCTTCCATAGGTCAAATATTTCTCAGCACCACTGTCTTTTATGTGCCTACTAGGATGCCAATTAAGTACCAATTAAAACATTCAGTTACTTTTCTAGTTTGAAATCCTAAAGTCTTCCATAATTTTCCAAACAATAGCAAGGTCCAGCATTTCCCAGTAATACCCTAGTCCCTGGTAGCAACTTTTGTCTTAGTTGTTATGAAGAAACATCATCTTAAATGGACTTATAAGGAAAAAGAAGCACTCATTTAAAAGTCTCCTAACCAAGAACAGCCCAGGGCCAGATGGTTTTAGCACAAAATTCTACCACACTTTCAAAAAAGAGCTAATAACAATACTCCTCAAAGTATTCCACAAAAAAGAAACATAAAGAACACAGCCAAATTCATTTTCAGAAGCCACCCTGATATCTAAACCACACAAAGATTCAATCAAGAAATAAAATTCAGACCAATCTTCCTTATGAACATTGATGCAAAAATATTCAAAAAGCTCACAAACCAAATCCAAAACCCAAAAAATTCTGAATTTCAAAGTGCTTCTTGTCCCACACAGTTCTCAATGGGTACGCAACAAAAATTTGACCCTCCCTTTGTCTATTTCATTTCTTCTGCTGCCAGTCAAATGGTTGAATGGAGGTTAAGAGAGATGGTTCTCTATCACATCTTTGTAATTATTTTATAGCAATAGAAATAATTTCATATGGAAAAATGCTCTTTTATCAATTTAGACCACATAATACTTATCATGATTGTGATTTTGTTGCTTAAAATAGCAAGAGGGGTTATACAATCCACCAAAGTGCAGTGCCATCCCTGATATGCAGGGTACTTCTTTCTTGAGTCTTTCCATTTGGCCTTGACAGTCTTTTAATTCATCAACTGGGGACAAAGTCACAATCATTAGAAAGAGGTAATAAGGAATTAATGATGTCTTTCCCAGTGTTCATGTGCTGATAGGAGAACTTTACCTCTTTTATTAAAAAAAAAAAAACCTGTGAATTTCCACAAATTGTCACTTTGAATTATTGAAGCAAAATGTTGTTTTTGTTTTTGTTTTTGTTTTTTTTTGGGTGAGAGAATGAGATATTTTACAAACAATGTGAAAGTTACGGTAAATACGGTAAATGTTAGAAATGTTTGGGTGAATAGAATTTCTCTGCTTGTCATACTGATGTTGGAACCCAAAGAGCCATTTGAAGTCAGACACAGACAGAAGAACTCCGTGGTTGGTTTTAGAAAATTGTCTTCTATGGGTTTTACACTTGGTGCGTCTGTAGGCACACACATGTGGATACATGCACTCGCGTATGCATGTATAAGTCAGATGTCAATGTCCCGTGTATTCGTCAATCACTCTTAGCCTTCTCTTTGGAGATAGGGTGTTTCAGTGAACCCAGAGCTTACCAGTTCAGCTAGACTGGGTAGCCAGCAAGCCCTAGGAATTGGCTAGCCTCAGTCTCCTCCACCCAAGGTTACATAATCACACAGCACTATTTTATATGGATTCTGGCCATCACACTCACGCTCTCAAGTTTGTATTATAAATACTCCATTGAGGGAGCCATTTCCCTCAATGTATGTGTTCTAACTGTAGGAAATGGCTTTTCTTTTTTCCACCCTCCCGCTACCCCTCTCCATGAGCAAATACCCTTTCCCCCAGTCCAGGAGGATCTGGAGGCTTGGCTTCCATCACACAGTGACAGGATTTTGTTTATTGTAAGTGAGAAATGGGCAAAGGGAAATACAAAACAGTTGAGTGGGGCAAGAGCATGAATAAACTTTTCCTGTAGTTCAGTAACAGATGGCTGCTGGACCTCCAGGACCAAACAAATCGATCCCTGAGATCTCGAAGGAGATTGTGTTCATGTTTTCTCCAAGCAAATGTCCTGGTGATAGAGTGAAAATACTGCACCACTGATTTTCTACCATAAAAAAAATAAAATAAAATAAATAAATAAAGCCTAGAAAAAAAAAGAAAAACCTTAATTGCTAAGCCATCCTTTGCTCTTTCCCCTCTCCTCCCCCTCATCCTGTGCCCACAGGTTGCTTTGATGAGTTGCTGAAGAGAAAGCTTTATAGGGAGGTTGGAAACCAGGAGTCTATAGTATAGGGGCATGGCACTCTCCTGGGCAGATACCATGTCAACTGCAGTTTTCCAACCAGAGAGATCAGAGTTTGTATCTGGTAGTTCTGCCCTGTCATAGATTTTCAGAATGAGTTTTGTTGTTGTTGTTGTTTTGTTTTGTGGAAAAAAAAAAGTACTTTTCATACCTTTGCTTAGTTAGTTGCTAATGAAAGCAAAGACTCTGGTTTTCAGGGCACAGAATTCTGGAGAAGATCCAGAAAGTAGTGAATGGCTCAGTGTGCAGTTCTGGAGGCCTCTGCTCTCTGCACAGGCACAATTTCTGTTGTGTGTGTGTGTGTGCGCGTGTGTTTGTGTGTGATATGGGATAGAAGCCTGTGTATCATCCACACTAGGTGAGCGCTCTAACACTGGGTAGTACCATGTGCCCTATGGTGAGGTCTTTGTAGGGAAGGTGGCTAAGGTTGGACATAACACACTCTGGATTCAATGCCTGTGGGACAATCCCATCTAGACTTACTGTGTGACTTTGGGTGAGTTAGTTAACATCTCTGTGGGTTCTTATGATAAGTAAATGAATTAATAATCCATGTCAAGATTTTACTACAGGGCCTGGCACACAGTAAGTCCTAAATAACAGCATTTATGATATTGGGACTTATTTACATATGAAGTACCGACCTGATTAAAATGTCATGCGAATCAGCCTTTGATTAGATCTGAGTCTTTGACATGAAAGTGATCCCCAAACGACGAATAACACTCGTTTACCTGGACTTCAAACATTTTAACATGAACACAGTAAAAATGTTGTCTCCGGATTCTGCAGCAGGAGCAGCCAGCACTCTAGGGTGAGATCTATGGCAAGCTGATAACTGGATTGATTGGAGGGGTAGGCTAAGACAACATTTTGGTGATGCTCAGGACATGGGCTTCGTCTGGTAAGAGGCCAGCATCAAGGCAGTCTCCGCCTTTCATGTCAGCCGAGGAAGCCTAGCAGCAGCACACGGGTAATTTCTTTTGAAAGAGCCTTGCCATTCCATGCTGGGATCGGCCAGGCCACATGACACACTCTCCCTGGAAACAAGGAGTATGCTGGCCTCCATCAAAGCCTTTATCTGGCATTTTTTAAAAATTTTTTTTAATTTATTTTTTATTTATTTTACTTAATTACAGTTTATTCACTTTGAATCCCCCCTGTACCTCCCTCCCTTCTCCCCTCCCAATCCCACCCTCTCTCTTCCCTACCCATGTCCCTCTCCCAGTCCACTGAAAAGGGAGGTCCTCCTCTCCTTCCCTCTGATCCTAGTCTATCAGGTCTCATCAGGAGTGGCTGCATTGTCTTCTTCTGAGGCCTGGTAAGGCTGCTCCCTCCTCAGGGGAGGTGATCAAAGTACAGGCCAATCAGTTCATGTCAGAGACAGTCCCTGTCCCCCTTACTATGGAGGTCACTTGGATACTGAACTGCCATAGGATATCTCTGTGCAGGGGTTCTAGGCCATCTCCATGAGTGGTCCTTGGTTGGGGTATCAGTTTCAAAATAGACCTCTGTGCCCAGACTTTTAGGATTTGTCGCTGTCCTTGTGGAGCTCCTGTCCCCTCCAGGTCTTTTTATCTCCCACTTCTTTCATAAGATTCCCTGTACTCTGTCCAAAGTTTGGCTATGAGTCTCAGCATCTGCCTCTATACCCTGCAGGGTAGAGCCTTTCAGAGACCTTCTGTGGTAGGCATTTTATATGCCAGGGTGTTGGTGATGGGTAGTCAGGGTAAATCTTCTGTTAAGACCACAGGGAAACAACTAGGACAAGGGGATCCAAATGGGCCCATTGTGACCCCAGCAAGGAAAAGAAGTCTACCTGCCCAGCTGATGCCAGACTGATCAGCTGCAGCAGCTTCTTTGTGCTGTGATCATGATGGGGATGTCTATCTACCATGCATTTTCTCACCTTATCCTTCACACACCCTCACGCTGTGTTTAATTTAGATAAAGGTTTGTTTTAGATAAATAAGAACAGTGGGTCTCAGGTAATACTGCTCCTCGGATAAAACTGATTGATGGGGAGTGGCTCCTTACTCCCATGCCTGCACACTTGCTTTCAACAGAGAACCATTCTGCACGTCTGCTCCAAAGCCCACATCCCCAGAAAAGCAAAAGTGTATTCCCTGGCAGATAACATCCCCAAATATTTGTGTCTTATTTAGTCATTATTATCCATCGTGTTCTATCGTTGTTTAATAACTACCTTTGCAAGATGTTGAGGAACTGGAGAAGCTATGTCATTCCCTGCATCTTTGTACTTCCCACCTTGGTGACAAAGGGTCAGGGTTTTGCTGCATCTCTGGTACTGTGCTTCCTATTGGCCCAGGGATGCCCAAAGAAAGAGAAGCTGGACAGGTAGTTATACACAGCTGGGTAGTCACGTGACTAGAAGCTAACCTGGTAGAAATCCAGGTACTCAGGGCCCTCACAGCTCCTCTGACTCTAGCAGCATGAACTACAGAGGGTGCTGGGACTCTCGTTTGCGCACTGAAGACACACTGAAGGCAGTTTTCATCTTTTGAAGGTTTCCTTTTCTTCTACTTTTCATCCATTCAATCTCTCAGAAATGCATCGTTTAGTTCTAAGCTCTGTAATTCATGCTGGCATTCCAGGAACGGTGTTGACAGGCCAGTGACATGTGGGTCGTGAATCAATTCACCAAAGATGGAAAAAGGCATGAGTGGAGTTAGCTAGATACACTGTGGTACAGCTGATGTGAGCAAGGCAGCCGGAGACTGAGTGGAGGCATTCTAAGGACCTGCTTTGCTGTGGGATTTAGGAGTGTCGGGGGAAGGGTAGTCTACAGCGTCAGCCTGGCACAGTTTCCATGTCGCAGTGTCCCAGAACAATAGCAGTCAGGGGTTATCGCGGTTAGCAATAGCAGTCTTGTACTGAGTCAGGAAATGGTTGGTACTATCCCTGTCATAAACTGGCACCTACATTTTGCAGCTGGAGATTGTAATGAAGAATTCACTCTGTTGAGGTAATGGTGCTGCTTAGAGGCTGTCCCATTGTTGCTCTGAACCCAGCCTGCTCTGTGGCAAAACAGCCTTGTTCTGAGGCTAGGGTGACTCAGCAAAGCCACCATCCCGTCGCAGCATCTGTGCATGCTAGGGATGCAAAATAAACTGGACCGCACCACCACAGTGGGGCAAGGATATAAACACGGCGAGGGAGAAATTTATTAAAAAAGGATGTACAATGGAATACAAAGCATCCCTCACAGGCTAGAGTTTTGAATGTCAATGCTCGTTCATGCTTGTGGCATTATTCGAAGGCTGTGAGGCATGTAGGAGGTGGGGTTGCCCTGCTCGGCAAGTCAGTCACTAGGGGTGACCTTTGAAGGCCCTGTGCTTCCTGGTGTGAGGATCCTATGCCACACAGCCTGTCTTCCCCTCCACACAGAACAGAAACCCCTTTGAAATTGTGAAATGATAGAAACCCTTCCTGTCCTTGGCTGTTGCTTTTCAATATTTTGTCCCTCTGAGAAGAAAGGTGACCAGTGTATACTACAGTTTGCCGTGGACCCATTGGATGCAGACCAGCAAGGAGTCTGCCCCCTGCTCCCCTAACCCACATCACACACTATTGGACCCAGCTCCTCCTGCCCCACACAGAAATCATGGATGAGAGTTTTTCATAGGACAGTCTTAACAATATTTCCATAAATACCACAGGCTATGTTTGCTCAGTATCCTTCAGTCAAGTTTCAGTTGTCCAGCCCCATCGCCATGGCCAGGGTCATGTGAACTGATGGGACACCTAGGAAGAAAAGTAATCTGGAGGAGAGTGTGCTAGGCATCAACACCACACTGGGTTGAGAGGCTAACCAGCTACAGAGATGGGGACATATTATTAGTATGGTTATGGTATCCTTATTATAATATATGGTTATTGGGACCCAATAACCAAGCTGCTCTGGATAATTGATCCTTGTTGGTACAAAAACCCACTCTAAACTTGTCTTACACCTAAAGATAGCAATGAGCCATGAATCCATATCTAATGAAGACTGACAGAGAGCACTTCCTTTCCAGTAAAGAGGTGGGCCTGGAGAATAAACTTACTAGTACACCTCCTTCCCTTTCCACATGAATTTTAACATGGCACCAGGATCAAGACAGAACTTTGGCAGCCATTTTGTGATCATGAGGAAATGGAATGCAGAAAGTTAAATGATGGTTTGTATTGGTTTGCTCAGGGTTTTTTTCGATGGCCTCTGCTATTCCAGGGACTTGAATAATATCCCTTTCCAAAGCCAGAAGAGTCATGGATTAGACAACAGATGGCATGGTCAAGAAACCTTCAGGCACTAACTATGAAAGAAAAGAGTGTCAGAACTGTTACAAAGCAGGGGACACAGCCCTGCATAGGTGGACTCCAGATTTCTGTATCAGGTCTATAGTTCACGGTCAAGGCTGTTCTGTGGGTGCTTTCAGCTGGAAGTTCTCCATATTCCAATCTTTGTGATAACTCAGAGTCTTGGATAACAGCGACAGCTTGAACATTGATTTCAACCCAAGCTTCAGCCTTTAGAAGCTCTGAAGTTTTTGTACATGTTTTAACATCTATAATCCTGAATTGGCAGTAACTACTGAAATCTTCCCCAGAAGGCTTATTCTGTGGCATTTCCAATGGGACCAGAATCAGAAGTGTCAAAACTCTCACCAAAAATCTTGCTAGAAGTTTAGTCCAGTCTGGCACTCCCAGGGAGGGGTGCTGGAAAGTATCAAGAGATGATAGAAAAGACCTCTCCTTAATCCATCTGGCTTGCACAACTAGAAGCACAACTTCTGGGGTTTCAGTTTTTCCAACCAGTAGCTTCACACTCCCCAAGGTCTTATACTGTGAACTTCCTTTTGAGTTTTTCTTTAACTGGAATACTTCCAGGTATGGTGGCTCATCCTATAATCCTAGCACTGGAAGCAAGGACAGGCAATTACTGTGCTTTCCAGAATAGCTTGAACTACATAATGAGCTCCACACCACCACAGCCATATTGTGAGACCTTGTGTCAAAACAAACAAACAAACAAACAAACAAGTAAACAAACAAAAACATAACAAACAAAAAGCAAGCTGTGCCTAGAGAGATGGCTCAATTAAAGCACTTACTGCTCTTGCAGGAGGCCCATCAGCCTGAATGAAGGCCACACACACATACAGGCAAAAACACTTATGCACATAAAGTTTTAACATGGGAAATATATCTATCCCTTTTGTCTCTCTGAATGAGGATTGAACCTCTCACTCAGGGTCCTCTTTCTTGCTGAGCTTTTTTAGGTTTATAGATTTTTAGTATGTTTATCCTATATTAGAAGTATAATATCCACTTATGAGTGTGTATACACCCTGTTCTGCTTCTGAGTACCTCACTCAGGATGATCTTTTCTAGATCCAACCATTTGCCTGCAAATTTCATGATTTCCTTGTTTTTAATTGATAAGTAGTATTCCATTGTGTAAGAAAACAGGAAACAGGACAGGAGCCTACCACAAAAGGCCTTTGAAAGACTCTACCCAGCAGTTTATAAAAGTAGATGCTGAGACCCATAAATAAACTTTGGGCAGAGTGCAGGGAATCTTTGAAAGAAGGAGGGTTAGTAAGACCTGGAGAGGACAGGAACTCCACAAAGAGATCAACAGAACTAAAAATCTGGGCCCAGGGGTCTTTTCTGAGACTGATTCTCCAACCAAGGACCATTCATGGATATAACCTAGAACACCTGCTCAGATATAGCCCATGGCAGTCCAGTATCCAAGTGGGTTTCCCTAGTAAGGGGAACAGGGACTGTCTGTGACATGAACTCAGTGGCTGGCTCTTTGATCACCTCCCTCTGAGGAGGAGCAGCCTTACCAGGCCACAGAGAAGGACATTGCAGCCAGTCCTGATGAGACCTGATAGGCTAGCGTCAGAGGGAAGGGGAGGAGGACCTCCCCTATCAGGGGACTTGGAGAAGGGCATGGGAGGAGATGAGGGAGGGAGAGAGGGATAGGGAGGGAATGAGGGAAGGGGCTACAGCTGGGATACAAAATGAATAAACTGTAATTAATATAAAAATAAAAATAAATAAAAAATAGGAACTATGATGCTAACAACTCCAATATCTTGCATGCAACTGTCTGGAAACCCTGAAATCCTTGGGAGTTTTGCATTCCCAAAGGATCTAATACCAAAGCATGATGGCAGGAACTGGACAACTCTCTTTTGGGTACATGAAGTATAAGCAAGTATCTGTCAATTGAATATTGAGCAAAGAGAAGCAAACATAAGTGTTCTTAGTTCACCGTCTTCATAACGCACATGCATCCTAACAATTGTCTGGCACATAAGGAATTCTTCCTTATTGCAAATCACGGTGAAATTCAGGGGGGGGGGCATCAGAACCCCTAGACGAAATCCTACAAATCCTATCCATCATGGTCTCCATTGTCACCTGCTAGTTTCTCCATAACATTTGCAAATTTCAACGAAAAGATTTGGTGAACTAGCAGCATATTGCTTTTGAAGATATGCTATAATGTGAAATCAGTTACCAATTTTATTCTGAATCCAGCTATGGAAAGCTTAAAAATAAAAGAAAATCCTTAAAAAAAAATTACCTAGAATTTCAGAAGGAAGAGAGCAAGGGGGGCAAAACGCTGTGAAGGACTAAAGAGTTTTTTTTTTTTTTTTAAAGCATCACTTTTCAAAACTCACAGGCTACAAAGCAAAGCAATTGATAGCTTTGAATTGCACATCTGCACAATGCTCACAGCCTGCTGTGAAGAGATCTGCATGTCTGCTGAGTCGGAAAAAATGGCTGGCGTAACATGGACGCTGAGGAAGGCTGTACAGGATGAGCGGATTGTGGACACTGCAGGAGCCACTCTAAGGCCCTAACTGTAGTGCGCGCGTGAACAGTGCAAACAGCGCGAACAGACCCAAACATTTAAGCAAATTCCTGGAGGTTTTTCTGTGAAAATGCGTGGGGCTCTGCTAGCCCATGAAACACGGTAAACAGAGTTCCAATCCTAATTCTGAACTTCCCAGGACGTTGCTTAGCAGCAAGTTCTGCTCTACTTTTCCACTCCCATGGGCTCTGTCTTCTCAGCGAAGGAGGAAGTTGGGAGCAACATCGCTTGTGTGTGGCAGTCTGGGAACGTCTGTTTTCAAACAGTTCATATTAGTTGTGAAAGTATTTCTGTGGCCAACAAAAGTAAAATACCCCAAAAAAGTTATCACAGTTTTAATTCCTTTATTATCACTTGATAATGCTTGTTATCACCAAGAAACTGCTCTACCCCAGTGGGAATTAGACTATGTGTCTAATTCCCAGGAAAACCAGTGTCCTGTTCCCAACACAGATCTTGACCTCAGATGGGCTCTGCTAGGTTCTGAATATTGCCACTCTTAAAACCCGCGTATTTCAACCTAATGTCCGCTGCGTCCTATGAGGTTTGAGGTAACTGTCACTGGGAAGGGGGTTTCATCTTTGAGAATTGGGCTAGTGGCTTGACAAAAGGGCACAAACAGTTGTCTTTTCCAGTTTGCTTTGTGAAGACCAGCAGCAATACATGGCCTATGAGCCAGGAGTCCCAGTCCTTCCTACACACTAAATCAGCTGGTACCATTATCTCTTGCTACTGTGGGATGCAAGATTCAGGCATGGGAGCAGCTCTTAGTAAGTTGGTGGTGAGAGAAGATGGTGGGAATCTTAGGAGGGAATGGATCTGAGAAGAGGAGTTTCTCTATTGCCTCCACAGCCCCCAGCCCTGAGACTTTTAACATGAGATTTAGCTCCATGTCAAGTTTCTGTTGAGGACCGAGCCCTACTCTGGGGACCACTGAACAGATGACAGCCATCACATCTGGAGATGCCCTTCCTAAGACAGCTGTCTTCTGAAGACATCTGACTGGAACACAGCTGCAGGCTGGGCATTGAATTCTGTACCACATTTCCTATACCAATTGTGTCATCTTGCATTCTGCCGCTACCAAAGTGCCTGAAGTTATCTAACGCTCTACCTATCACACATGTATTACACAGACAGATTCCCATGTGTTCTTTAAGAAAGAATCCCTTCTTGAAAATTTTCTTCAATTCTTGGTCCCGTTATGTTCTTGTACCATACCCTGCTTATTTCCTCTTTAAATCTTATGCCTTTGACTTTTAAAAGGATATCGCCATATAATAAGAAGAAAATAGAATGATGTTTGGAAAATAAAAATGTATTGTCATTTTGCCTTTTTCTCTCTGAATGTTGGAAAAGGCAGAAAAACTGAGTAATGCATAGCCACTAGAAACAGATATACTTAAATATATACTTAAAATACTGAAGTTTTGTTTATTCATTTCTCTCATTCATAGAAGAAATATTACTCAACTCTTTGATATACACAATGATGTATTCCCAGCCTGGTCTCATTCTCCAGGGCTGCAGACAATTCCTCTGTAGTGTGCTTTCTCACATTTTTCCTCTTCTCACTATCTGAAGCTGTTAAAACAGTATAAAAATTACTCAGACTAGGTTGTGAGTGGGTGATAACAGCTTGAGTTTATAATCCATCTCACAAGTATTTCGATCTCAAAATGGATAAAAGCCAGAAGCAAAACCACCAAAGCCAGCACAGTATGGTTTCAGACATTATCAGATAGAGTCAGCACTGTGTGAAGGAGAGATTGACTAGCGCCCCGGATTGACATATGCGTACATCACCACTTGTTTCCAGTGCCTGGGCTCTTCAGTGCTAGCTGCAATGTGCAGACTGGACTGACAGGTCTGTACAAAATGCTTGGATTGCTCAGATGCTGGGTGACCATCGGGAAAAGCTTCTGTCCATGTATGCAAATGAGCCAAGTGAGGACTTGAGAAGAGATAACAGCAGACAAAAACCATGTCTCTCCAGGGAATTCTGAGGAGACTGCAGCTATGTTGGATAAGCCAATACTGCTTGCAGATTTAGCATCGGTTTTCCCTGGAAGCTGTTAAGCTGTGTCTTCTTTGTCTTCCTCCTCTTCCTCTTCTTCTTTATATAATTTAATTCATTTTAAATTGTAGGTGTGTGTATGTCTGTGTGTGTATGAGAGAAAGGGAGAGAAGTGAATATGAATGTGAATATAGGTGCCTTCAGAGATCAGAAAGGGTCATCCAGGGAGAAGGTAGAGTTACTGGCAGTTGTAAATAGCCAAATGTGGGTTCTGGGAACTGAACTCAGGTCTCCTGTAAGAACAGTACACACTCTTAACCTTGGAGCTGGCTCTAGCCCCATCATTGTGGTGGCAGGGACAACTTCTTTTATTCTCTGGGTGACTTGTCATTTCTTTCTTTCCTTATTTTTTTAATGTTAGTTACAGTTTATTAACTTTGTATCCCATCTGTATCCTGTTCCCTCATTCCCTCCCAATACTACCCTCCTTCCCTCATGTCCTCCCTGCTCCTTTCCAAGCCCACTGATAGGGAAGGACCTCTACCCCTTTCATTTGAACCTGGTTTATCAGGTATCTTCAGGACTGGCTGCAAAGTCCTCCTCTGTGGCCTAGCAGGGCCGCTCCTCCCTCGGAGGAGGGGAGGCCAAAGAGCCAGCCATTGAGTTCATGTCAGAAATAGTCCCTGTTCCCCTTACTACGGTACCTACTTGGATACTGAGCTACCATGGGCTACATCCAAGCAGAGGTTCTAGGTTTTACCCATACATGGTCCTTTGTTGGAGAAACAGTCTCATAAAAGACCCCTTTATATTTGCCCAGATATATTTGGTTCTTGTGGAGCTCCTGTCCTCTCCAGGCCATATTAACTTCCCCTTCTTTCTTATAATTCCCTGCACTCTGCCAAAGGTTTTGGTTATGAGTCTTAGTATCTGCTGTGATACACTGCTAGGTAGAGTATTTCAGAGGCCCTCTGTGGTAGACAGAGGGCTGATATCCAGAATATATAAAGAACTAAAGAAGTTAAAAAGCAACAAATCAAGCAATCCGATTTAAAAATGGGTTACAGAGCTAAACAGAGAATTCTCAGTAGAGGAATACAAAATGATAGAGAAACACTTAAAGAAATGCTCAACGTCCTTAGCCATCAGAGAGATGCAAATCAAAATGACTCTGAAATTTCACCTGACACCCATCAGAATGGTTAAGGTAAAAAACTCAAGTTACAACACATTTTGGAGAGGTTGTGGAGAGAGGGGGTCCCTCCTCCATTGCTGGTGGGAATACAAACTTAGACTTGTCTTTTCTTAAGCATTCTTTTATCAAAGTTTTTCTGATTGTTCCCACCAGGTTATTTAAACATCCCTCAGACTCCTTTGACCTCCTAGAACTACCCAGACCATACCTCCTTTAGTTGGGGGAAGGTTCTTTCTGTATAGCCCAGGTTGTCCTCAAATTCTCCATCTTCCTCTTTAGTTCTGTGATTATAGGTATGTGCCAACACACCTGGTCCCAGAGCACTTCTCTATTTTAATACGGATCACACTGTACACCACTAGCAATTCCTTTCATCATCATCAGTTTCTCCTTTTTGTGCACTCTGTACTTTCAGGATGTCCTTGGAGACAAATGACTTTAAAATGTCCTTTTGAAAAAAAAATACTTATTTTTTTTTTGCATGTGTTCATGAGTGTATGATATATACCACCAGTGTGTAGACTTTTTAAAAGTCTTCAGGTAAACCAGAGGCTTAAATTAAGACAAAGAGACTCCAAGAATTTCCGTTCCTGAAGACTCAACATCAAGTAGGTCTACACACCCATGTTGATTGCCGGAACCTGTGTTCCAAAGATTATGATCAGTTTCACAAACTACAATGAATTTTCAGAGGATAGTAAAGTTCTTAAAAAATGACTTGACTCATATCTTCTTCTAATTCTTTCTTCAGAGACTTGAAATTTTTTTCATACAAGTCTTTGACTTGCTTGGTTAGAGTTACACCAAGGTACTTTATGTCTTTTGTGGCTATTGTGAAGGGTGTTGTTTCCCTAATTTCTCTCTCAGCCCTTTTGTCTTTTGTATACAGGAGGGCTACTGATTTTTTTGAGTTAATTTTGTATCCGGCCACTTTGCTGAAGGTGTTTATCAGCTGTAGGAGTTCCCTGGTAGAGTTTTTGGGGTCACTCATGTATACTATCATATCATCTGCAAATAGTGATAATTTGACTTCTTCCTTTCCCATCTGTATCCCCTTGATGTCCTTCAACTGTCTTATTGCTCTAGCAAGGACTTCCAGCACTATGTTGAAGAGATATGGAGAGAGTGGGCAGCCTTGTCTTGTCCCTGATTTTAGTGGGATTGCTTTAAGTTTCTCTCCGTTTAGTTTGATGTTGGCTATAGGCTTGCTGTATATCGCCTTTACTATGTTTAGATATGTGCCTTGTGTCCCTGATCTCTCCAATACTTTAAACATGAATGGATGTTGGATTTTGTCAAATGCTTTTTCAGCATCTAGGGAGATTATCATGTGGTTTTTTTCTTTCAGTTTGTTAATATGGTGGATCACATTCATGGATTTCCGTATATTGAACCACCCCTGCATACCTGGCATGAAGCCTACTTGGTCATAGTGGATAATATCTTTGATGTGTTCTTGGATTCGGTTTGCAAGTATTTGTTAAGTATTTTTGCATCAATGTTCGTAAGGGAGATTGGCCTGTAATTTTCTTTCTTTGTTGAGTCTTTGTGAGGTTTAGGTACCAAGGTGACTGTGGCTTCATAGAATGAGTTTGGTAATGTTCCTTCTGTTTCTATTTTGTGGAATAGTTTGAAGAGAATTGGAGTTAGCTCTTCTTTGAAGGTGTGGTAGAATTCTGTGCTGAAGCCATCTGGTCCTGGGCTTTGAAGATGGAAAGATCTTCCATGCTCATGGCTTGGCAGGATTAACATAGTAAAAATGGCCATCTTACCAAAAGTAATCTACAGATTTAATGCAATTCCCATCAAATTGTCAACACAATTCTTTACAGACCTGGAAAGAAATATTCTCAACTTCATATGGAATAACAAGAAACCAAGAATTGCTAAAACAATCCTCTACAATAAAAGATCTTATGGAGGTATCTCCATCCCTGATCTCAAGCTGTACTAAAGAGCAACAATACTAAAAACTGCATGGTACTGGCATAGAAACAGAATGGTGGATCAATGGAACCGAACAGAAGACCCAGAAATAAACCCACACACTTATAGACACCTGATTTTTGACAAAGGTGCCAAAACCATACAATGGAAAAAAGATAGCATCTTCAACAAATGGTGCTGGTCTAACTGGATGTCTACATGTAGAAAAATGAAAATAGATCCATACTTATCACCCTGCACAAAACTGAAGTCCAAGTGGATCAAAGACCTCAACATAAAACCAGACACATTAAATCGGCTAGAAAAAAAAGTGGAGAATACCCTAGAACTCATTGCTACAGGAGAAAACTTCCTGAACAGAACACTAACAGCACAGGCTCTAAGAGCAATAATCAATAAATGGGACCTCCTGAAACTGAAAATCTTCTGTAAAGCAAAGGATGCTGTCATCAAAACAAAGCGACTGCCTATAGATTGGGAAAGAATCTTCACCAACCCTTTATCTGACAGAGGACTCATATCCAGTATATATAAAGAACTAAAGAAACTTTAAAGCAGCAAACCAAGTAATCCACTTAAAAAATGGGGAACAGAGCTAAACAGAGAACTCTCTGTAGAGGAATATTGAATGGCAGAGAAGCATTTAAAGAAATGTTCAACCTCATCAGCCATTAGGAAAATGCAAATCAAAACAACCCTGAGATTTCACCTTACACCCATCAATGGCCAAGATGAAAAACTTAAGTGACAACACATGCTGGAGAGGTTGTGGAGAAAGGGGAACCCTCCTCCACTGCTGGTAGGAATGTCAACTTGTACAACCACTCTGGAAATCAATCTGGCACTTTCTCAAACAACTAGGAATAGAGCTTCCTCAAGATCCAGCCATACCACTCCTAGGCATATATCCAAAAGAGGCCCAAGTACACAAAAAGAACATTTGCTCAACCATGTTTGTAGCTGCTTTATTTGTAATAACCAGAAGCTGGAAACAGCCCAGATGCCCCTCAACTGAAGAATGGATGCAGAAATTGTGCTACATCTATACAATGGAATATTACTCAGCAATGAAAAATAAGGAAATCATGAAATTTGCAGGTAAATGGTGGGACCTGGAAAGGATCATCCTGAGTGAGTTGTCCCAGAAGCAAAAAGACACACACAGTATATACTCACTCCTATAAACATACAACATAGGATAAACCCACTAAAATCGGTACATCTAAACAAACTAAGCAAAAGAGAGGATCCTAACTAAAATGCCCAATCCCCATTCTGAAAGGCAAAGAGGATGGACATCAGAAGAAGAAGAAAACAGGAAACAACCTAGGAACCTGCTCTAGAGGGCCTCTGAAAGCCAGAAGAAAAGAGGAAACAACCTACGAACCTGCCACAGAGGGCATCTGAAAGCCTCTGCCCTGCAGACTATCAAAACAGATGCTGAGCCTGATGGCCAACTGGTGGGCAGAGTGAATGGAATTTTATGTAAGAAGTGGGAAATAGCAAGAGCTGGAGAGGACAGGAACTCCACAAGGAGAGCAACAGAACAAGAAAATTTGAACACAGGGAACTTCCCAAAGACTCATACTCCAACCAAGGACTATTCATGGAGATAACCTAGAACCCCTGCACATATGTAGCCCATGGCAGTTTAGTGTCCAAGTGGCTTACATAGTGATGAGAAGAGGGACTGCCTCTGACATAAACTGATTGGCCTGCTCTTTGATCACCTCCCCCTGAGGGGGGAGCAGCCTTACCAGGCCACAGAAGAAGACAATGCAGCCATTCTTGATGTGATCTGATAGACTAAGATCACAAGGAAGGAGAGGAGGACCTCCCCTATCAGTGGATGTGGGGAGGAGCATGCATGAAGAAAGGGGGTAGGGTGGGATTGGGAGAGGAGGAGGGAGGGGCTTATGGGGGGATACAAAATGAGTAAAGTGTAATTAATAATAATAATAATAATAATAATAATAATAATAATAAAAGAAAAAGAGAAAAAAATGAGTTCACTTACAAGTCTTTGGAAAGTGAAAGAAACTTTTGACCTGGAATCTCAAAAGAGGTTCAAAGGATAATTGCCTCTTAGTGCATAGCTTGTTTGGTATAACGTGAAAGTCACTAAAGGGATAACAAGTGTAATGTTTACCTTTGGGCTGTTGGAGATACATGGAGACAGTTATAGTATTCCAGAGACAGTTTCAGGGAAGAGTGTCTGCTTTATTGCACATAAGCAATATAGTGGAAGCCTGCTGACCATGTCTGGTTAGAACATTACCTCAGATTGTACAGTGAGTGCTCTTACCAGGAGCGTCTCTATGGAAACAGAACACGTGGAGAGTGTGGACACTTTGGCAGGCCAGCTACTGGCTACTCACACTACTTCAAAATACAGTGTTATGACTTCAGTAGTATGTGTTCCATGCTTCTTATTTAGAAGTGCAATGTGCCAAGTAGGCTGGCTGCCAGGTCATGCCTGTATTTTCTCCTACACTGGTTAAACACCTGTTTGCTAAATGCACCTGAATAAGATATCATCACTGTTATTAGGAGTCCTTATTTTCTTCCATATCATCATTTCTCCCATCTACCTATCAGCGATTTTCAAAAAGACAGAGATAATAGAGTAGATAGTTGCCAGGTAGTTAGAAGGTGCTGGGAGCCAAAGCTATCTACGGAAGCCAAAGGTATCTATGGAAGCCAAAGTTAATTAGTGAGCCAAGGCTATCTACGGAAGCCAAAGTCAAAGCTATCTAGTGACGACAAAGATAGTTACTGAAGCCAAAGCCAAGTAGAGAGCAAAGGTCATTTAGTGGAGACCTAAAGCTATGTAGTGAAAGAGTTATCTAGACCCTAAATCATGGGTGATGGATTGTGAGGACATCCTTTGTTAGAGCTTCCGTAAGATATCTTAAGAGAACATCCTTATGGTATCTTGCAGGTACAATAGTTAACCCATGAAAGCACTCTTCCTATTTCCTGCAGCAGTAGATTAACCTTCCCCCTTTCCTGCCTTCTCCCTATATAAGTTGGGTAAAAATTTCTAATAAACAGAAGCCTTGATCAGACAAACAGACTTGGCTTTCATTTCTTGCATCTCTTGTCCCCTCTTCCCCCCATTCCTTCCACTCTCCACCTTAGGAACCCTTTGAAGCCCCGCAGGATGGGGCAAGAAGGAACATGTAAATATTTGAGCATTGGTTTACTAAAATGATTTGAGTCACAAGAATGTGGAGGGTGATATGCTTTATAGTCATCAGAGTAAGTTGTAAAGTAGAAACCCATAGCAGCTAACGGTATTGTTCCCATCTGAAACCTGTGGCCTCAAGGCAAAGAAAGAGTCTATGTTTCCATTTGAGGGTGAAAGCAGAAAAGAAACAACTTCCGTTTTGAAGACAAATAAGACTTTTCTCTGATATGGGGAAAGGGTGAGTCTTTTGTTGTTAAGTAGTCAATGGGCTAGAAAGATCTCACCCACTTTGGAAAGGGGAGTAGTCTGCTTCACACAACACACCAATTTCAATGCCAGTCTCACACACAGAGGCACCTCAACAGAAATATCCAGAATAGTGTCTGACCAGATATCTGGGAACATCATGACCAAATCAAGTTGACACATCAAATTAATCATCACAATCACCATATTACTTACTGGAATACATAATTTGCTAATTTTTTAAAAGTATGTTGCTTTTCTTGGACTCTTTGAAAATTCATGCTCAAAAAGAGCATGTCCATGAAACTCATGTTATCATTTTGGAAGAATTTCCATAGTAATAGGAGCAAACTTGACACTCAATTTCATCTCTGAAAAGGCCATTCACAGACATGTCATATCCAAGGCCCATTTAACCTGCATACAGAGGTCATATTATGTTGTCCATAATACACCTGCAGAGCCCAGCCCAGCATATGCACATGGCAAGCATTTAAGCTAGCAAATAATGTTTCCTTTCTGTCAGATATTAGAACTATGGAAGAAAGTAGCTGTTCAGGAAAGCTACCCCCAACCCCTTCTTAAAGTAGCATCCTGGACATAATGATGTACAGAACAGGCAGGTGAATGAGCTACAAATAGGACTGGTTCAGCTCCATTTGCCTCTGAGCAGAGAGCATTCCACCTATAAAAATGCACTGGGCAGTCATTTACCAGAGAAACATCTACTGAATATCTAGCATGTGACAGTGGATATTTTGGTGAACATATTCAATGTAATAAATGCTCCACCAAATCTCACATGTGTTATTAGAGTCCAAGTAGAAAACAGAAGTTGGGTTGAATGTTTTTGTGATCTAGTTCCAGATAGATTGGTAGGTTTTGTTCCCTGGGAATCATGTAAAAAAATAGGAAGGTGACTTATCTTCTTAAGTCTACTCAATTCTAGCAAGCTACATTAAATCTACTTTTGCTTCTGTTGCTTGAGAATTTCAAATTAAGGTTCAATTTCATCATCTATACCTATTATTAATACTGTTGTCATTCGATTCATTGTCCTTTATGAAAACACAGGTACTGTGTACATTCCTATTTCCAATCAGACTTTCCTGCCTGCAGATTGTCTCAGACTCTGTGGGTCATTCAGCCAAGTCTGGGCAATGTTGGCCTCTGCAGCTTTGAGCCAGCCCTTATCAATCTCATTTTAGTGGGGCACAGGTTAAAATTCTGCAGTAATTAAATGACAGCAACTCCAGCTGCCAAAACTCCTGCCTGGTCAAATGTAAAAGCTCATAAAGATTCCAGGACCAAAGTGTTTCAAAGGAGAAAAAAAATTAAACAACACAAAAAGTCAATTAGGAGTAGATTGGGTACATTAGCTACTTGTCATAGGAATATTTCACACCAGATAAATAAAATGGTTTTAGTTACGGAGAAGGATATTGCCCAAGTGGCTGTCCTGTGTAACTTTCCAGAAATAGTAACAAGTGGTCTTCACTCTTAGTGCCTCTTTCGTATTCCCATGAAACAGAAGGAGGAGGAGGGAGAGGCAACCCTCAAACAGGCTGGAAGAGTGTCTTTTCAAAGTGAATCTTAAAAATATTTGCGCATGGACACATGAGTGAGTGCATGTGTGTTTGCGTGTGAGTGCGTGTGTATACACTTTCATTTCCGCTTCCAGTTACACAGCACACAAACAGAGGTGGAAATCAGGACCTCTGCTCATGCTAGTCATTCTGCCACTGAGCTACATCCCAGCCCTCCAATGGGAACTAACTGGAAGCAAAGGAATTTGTGTATAGAAATTTGGAGAAGAGCCTTAGCTCTGAGGAGACAAAGTTTAGAAGAGGTTGATGGTGGGGTCAGGCTTAACTCCTTTAAGGTTAGGAAAAGAAAAGGAGAAGATGATGCCAGGGTCAAGTTATTTTTGTAAATGGTTGCCTTTGAGGTATTTCTTTACACATTGTACAAAGTTTATTAAATTAAATAATAGGTAAGAAAAATAGAGCATCTGGTTTAAAAAAACAAAACAAAACAAAACAGCATCTCCGAGGCAGGGCTGGAGGTCATGGGAGCATTTGCAGCCTGGAAGAGAGGAGGCTTCCTGATTGCAGGAAAGAGTGCTCAGGATATTTATTTCAGCCAGGGAGCCAATACCTCTCCTAAGTGCACAATCACATTAACAATGATTGCGGACAACTCACTAATTACTCTAGACTGACTAATTACTCTAAGTACTAATTAGAATTGCTTCCAATTGTTCTTGGGGTTTTTGGTTTTGTTTTGTTTTGTGTTCCTCTTCGTTTACGTCAGGGACTGCCATTGCCCCAGGATAGACCAGATCACACACCAGCACAGTTTACATCTCACAGTCAGGTTCAGAAAAGCTGAACGACATGAAGTCCAAACAAATGAAAGTTTTGACCGAGCATACCGCTCCATGGGTTTTACAGCACAATCTGTAGGCAGTGTCATTATGTTTCCCATGCACTGTCTCCACTGAAACCTCACATTAGGTCTGTCCAGAAATGGACATGTAGGCTGCATCCTCATTCACCTCTCTCCCACACCCGGCTGGGGATAGGAAGGACGACTTCATTCCAAAGCTTCTCGTGGTGGAGAATGAACAAAGCTGCCTCTCCATTTTTATACACAGGATGACAAGGGTTTGGGGATCTTGGTTGCTCTGGGTGTCTGTGTGAATCATTCCTCAAGCTGGTAATGCATCCCTCCCAGATACCAGTATTCACTTTGGAAAGTTCCACCTTGGGTCATCCTTGTAGTTTCAACATCAATAATTCACTTAGTCTTCTTTAGCAGTAGTTGTGACAGCTCTTCTTAGTGTACTGTAGGTGACAATCAAGTTTTCTGTCTTCCAAGCAGCAGGTATAATGAGTAGTTTGAATAACATGAATTCTCAAAAAGCTGTAAATATCAAAGGCTTTTTCTTTTTCCCCTGTTTACTGTTTTGTTGTCTTCTGTAGAAGCCATGAGATTCTTCGGAGGGAACAATTGTTTACTCAAGTCTTTAGTTGCTGGCACCAAATTATACTGATTTACTTTTAACTTTCAAAGTTCTGTTTGTTAATCGAAACTGATGTGTCTGTGGTGTAGAGGAAATATTTATCTAACAAGTGTGGACAAGCAAAGCTGCTCTGAACTAAACATTTGTATACATGAAAATATACTGCCATCCACTCATCTATTTGACTCCTACTTCAGTTTTGTTTCTTGAAGTTTGGAAAAAAGATGATTCAAGTAGTTAGAATCTAAATTTTGAAGTTCTTGGTAAGAGATAAGAATTGAAGATTTTTGGATAAATTTTCATTTTGTATTCATTTTTTCTTCAGAAGCTAGTTCTACTTAAAAGTTTATATCTCATGATAAAATTAATCAAAATCTGATCAAGCCAAAACAAAAATAATGAACATTTTTCAATAGAAAATAATACTGAACACTTTGGAAAACTAGTTCTTTGACCCATTTATTGGGTAAACAAAAGTCTTGCCACTGTGGTAATATGTGTTCACAGCTGACTTCGAATGTTACTAGACAAGTGCAAAAATATGGCCAGTTGAATTTATTGCTGGAATAGTTACAATAGAAAAATAGAAATGTCACTTTCCATCAGCAGGAGGCCGATCATACTTTAGATCATGTTTCTGACAACGCGTCACACACTTGTGAAAATGTGAGTTAGGAAACTAGTGAATGCCATTGCCTGGATTTAGGGTGAAAGTGTGTATCTAGGTATAGCATCGTGCCAGGCAATTATGTTTGTAGAATAGAAGCTTGTCTATATTTAAGAGAACTAGGCAATAGTTTGAGAAGTATTGATAGGAATGGAAAAGGAGGCTATGCTCCTACCTCCAGCACTCCAGCAGAAGCACCGAGGGTGACCGTATCTCAGGGCAGGAGTGGGTGATACAGGGTGAAGCACAGTGAGGAGTGTTCGAAGTCATTTTCTTTCTTGGGGTCTGGGAGTTAAGAATGTAAGCACAACGCTCTTGTGGTATTATAATACACACAGGTACTGTTTTTTATTGGATAACAGATAAAAACAGCAAATCTGTCTTCATAAGAAATATTTTTTAAGTAGTAGAAATATTTTTCTTCACTGAGTATTCTCAGCAGCACAATTACATTTTTATTAACCTAAAATTAGTGACTCTAATTAAGAAATAATTACGTTCAGTTTTTCAGTAGCTCCATGTGTACCTGTTAACAGAGAATTTGCCAAGAATGCTCGGTTTGCATGTCTTAAAAAGCTCAGACACTGAGAGTTTCTGTTCCAGGTTGTCTGGAACAGAAATCATCATCACATGCTGAACAGCTTCAAAATGAAGAGACTGCATTGATTTCTGCAGGGGAAGGGTGTCTGCCGTGCAGTACGGGAGAGGAAATGTCTCTCTCTAGCACAAAACTCAGAGGAGCTTCTTTCCCATCTGAAGGATCTGGGTTTCCCAAGCTCTTCTCTAGCATTATAGCTACCCCCCACCGTGTGTGTGTGTGTGTGTGTGTGTGTGTGTGTGTGTGTGTGTGTGTCATACATCACCAGGCTGTCTTCACTGTCAGGGAACTGGTGAAACAACACAAAACAAAAATCTGGCATTTTGTTTACAGCCTTTACTTTGTCTATAGCCTTTGCTGTGATTCACATTTTATTTATTTGTTTATTCATTTGTTTGTTTTGGTCTCTGGTACAGGGATCTCATGTCATGGTCTGGCATTCATAACACCAGCAGAATGACTTTTTATCAGGCAAGGAGGGTAGAATTTTAAGCCTGTTAGATATGGACTGAGCCTTGTCTTATCTCTAAGCTCCAAGCAACTGTATTAAGATACTCAACATACTTCCGTGCCTTAGGACAAGACTCTGTGGGTAATGTGCTTGCCGCAGAAGCATGAGCAGCTGAGTTCACCTCTCTAGATCCCGTGCAAAAAATGGTCATTGTGGCATGTGTCTGCAACCTTGGAATTGGGATGGAAAAGAGACAGGTAGATTCTTAAAGCTCCATGACCAACCACAGTAGGCAAATTGGGAAACTCAAGATTCAGTGATAGACCCTGTCAAAGAGATAGATAGATAGATAGATAGATAGATAGATAGATAGATAGATAGA
>NW_026587216.1:35910178-35949249 GCF_907164565.1 Psammomys obesus | reverse complement strand
AGATAGATAGATAGATAGATAGATAGATAGATAGATAGATAGATAGATAGATAGACAGATAGATAGAATGAGTGAGAGAAGAAGAAATTCTACTCAGCATTAGCTTCTGTCCTTCTCAGGTGCAAGATTGAGCATCTCCTCCTTCTCCGTTCCTGTCAACACTTCTTAGCACATTGCAACAGTGCCTAGTCCTCTCACAAATACAGACCAGCCTCTTTCCTAGTCTACAAATGCAATTGCCCTGAAGGATGTTATAACTAGATACACACATTCACAATAAGTCACCCAATACAATCTTTAACACGCTTTTGGGGAAGGGGGCTTTATTTAATGTAGAACTCCACTAATTCAAGGATTAACTGATCCTTGGAATTTCTTAAAGTAAGCAATTTTTCATTGAATTAATCACAAATTGCTCTAAGATATTTATCATAGAACAAAATAACTTCAAACACATCAAGACATAATTGCCTTTGGAAGTTATTTTGAGAACAGTGACTGATAATTTGCAAGAATAGTTCTGAGACAGATCAATAGAACATAGAACTCTTTGTATTGATCAGTTACCAAGGTTCATCTTCCCGGGGTATTCAAAGCAATTTATTCAGAAAAGTGAAAATGGTCAATACCAGTGCTCAACTCCAATTGCACTCTAGAAGCAATTAATAACATTTGTTTGTTTTCAAATGAATAGTTTATTTCCCAAAAGAATATGTCCCCAAAGAATATTTCAGGCAGTCATAGATTTCTGTTGAGCAACCTCATTTTTTATCCTGAGTTTTTTTTTTTTTTTATAACTTTAGGATATCATTTTCTTGCCAGTATGTGCTGTCATTTGAGATTTTGATCTTACCTATTCTGAGAGGTGTAAGCTGGAATCTCAGAGTCATTTTGATTTGCATTTCAATGATGAATAAGGAAGTTGAGTATTTCTTTAAGTGCTCCTCTACCATTTGAGATTCCTCCGTTGAGAATTCTCTGTTTAGCCCTGTACTCCATATTAAAAACTTTGATTATTTGGTTTGTTGGTGTTTAATTTCTTGAGTTCTTTATATATTCTGGATATTAGCTTTCTGTCAGATGTAAGGTTGATGAAGATCTTTTCCCAATCTATATGCTGTCGTTTTGTTCTTTTAACAGTGTTCTTTGCTTTACAGAAGCTTTTCACTTTTAGGAAGTCCCATTTATTTATTGTTGATCTTAGTGCTTGAGCTGTTGGTGTTCTGTTTAGGAAGTTATCTCCTGTGCCAATGAATTCAAGACTCTTCCCCACTTTTTCTTCTAGTAGATTTAGTGTGTCTGTTGAGGTCTTTGATCCACTTGAATTTTAGTTTTGTGCAGGGTGATGAGTATGGATCTGTTTGTATTTTTCTACATGTAGACATCCAGTTAGACCAGCACCATTTGTTGAAGATGCTATCTTTTTTTCCATTGTTTTTGGTTTTGGCTTCTTTGTAAAAAATCAAGTATCTGTAGATGTGTGGTTTTTATTTCTGGGTCTTTGATTCAATTCTATTGAGCCACCGGTCTGTTTCTATTCCAGTACCATGCTGTTTTTATTACTGTTGCTCTATAGTACAGTTTGAAATCAGGGATGGAGATACTTCCAGAAGATTTGCAGGCAAATGGATGGATATGGAAAAAATCATCCTGAGTGAGGTAACCCAGATCCAGAAAGATTCACTTGGTATATATTCACTTTTAAGCAGATATTACTCATACAGTACAGAATAACCATACTGCAATCCATAGCTCCAAAGAAGCTAAGTAACAAGGAGGACCTTAGGGAGAATACTTAATTCTCATTTAGAAGGGAAAATAGAATAGAGACCAGACATGGTTGAAGAGAGGAAACAGGACAGGAGCCTTCCATAGATGTCCTCTGAACCACTCCACATAGCAGGGATTAGAAGCAGATGCTGAGACTGACAACCAAACTTTGGGCAGAACACAGGGGGTAATAGAAAGATACAGAGGGGACAAGAGCTCCACAAGAAGACCAACAGAGCCAACAAATCTTGGTCTGGGATGGATGTGTGCAGAGACTCTTGCACCAACCAAGGACCATGCATGGAGAGGACCCAGGCCCCCTGCTCAGGTGTAGCTGATATGCAGCTCAGTCTCCATGTAGGTCACCTAGTAAGGGGACCAGGGACTGATATGAACTCTTTTGCCTGCTCTTTGATCACAATCACTTCCCCCTGGTGGGGTGGCCTTGCCAGGCCACAGAGGAAGAGGATGCAGGCAGACCTAAAGAGACATGATATTCTGGGGTCAGTTGGTAAGTGAGGAGTGCTCCCCTTTTCTGAAGACTAGGGAGCAAAGATTGGAAGGAAGTGGGAGGGAGTATAGGACCAGGAGGAGATCAAGGAAAGAGCTATTATAGGGATGTAAAATGAATAAATTAATTTAAAAAGAGGTAATTTTCTTAAGCCATATGTAGTAACATACTCCTGTGTTGTTTGGGAGTCTGTGGGAGGAGTATCTCAAGATCAGGGTCGGTCTGAACCACACAACGGGACATCATTTTAAAGGGGGGGGGGGGACATGACCTACTACATCCAGCTAAAGAAACAATTTTCACTATTATTATATATGAAAACCTCCCAATTATCTGTTTGTGTCTATGCTTGATTCTAAGGTTGTAAGAAAATTTGATCTATCCACACTCACAAATTCTACACTGAAATTTTAACAGAAAGGAGCTATAAGAGCAATGGAAGCAAGGAGTGTGAGAACCAGGAACAACTGACAAAAAAAATGTTTTGTTTTTTTTTTTTTTTTTCAAAAAGAAGCTTTTATTTGGGTAAAGGTCTGGTAAATATCTCAATAAGTAGAATGTGAAACAAAAATATAATAGGAAGAAAAACAAAGTTGTGAGAACTACCCAGGAGATGGTGGGAAATAAGTGATAGCTTGAGTGGGTAGAACTATGCTAATATTTCCAGCTCCATGGGTATTTAGCCCAGTTAATGCCAAAAAAAAAAAAAAAAAAAGTGTGCTTTGGGACCATTTACAAAGTGGAGATATCTGAGGAGGAGTGATCAGACAATGTTGCTGAGAGCAAGTGCTGGGTGGAAGATGAACTTGCAGATTAAGTATGAGTAATACTCACTGTGGTGGTTTGAATAGGTATGGACCTTATAGCTTCATGTATTTGAAGGCTTAGCCATTATGAGTGGCACTATTAGAAGGTGTGGCCTTGTTGAAGGTTGTGTGGCTTTGTAAGAGGAAGTGTGTCACTGTGGGGGCGGGGCTTTGAGGTCTTAAATGCTCAAGCTATACCCAGTGTGAAACAAATCTAGTCTCTTCCTTGCTTCCTTTGGATCAAGATGTAGGACTCACCTCTCCTCCAGCACCATGTCTGCCTGCATGCTGCCCCGCTTCCTGCCATGATGATGATGAACTAAACCTCTGAAACCATAAGCCAGCCCCAATTAAATATTTTCTTTTATAAAAGTTGCCTTGGTCATGGTGTCTTTTCACAGCAAGAAAACCCTAACTAAGAGACTCACAGAGTAAGATGTCTTCAGGACACTGGGAAGTGATGACTGATTAGTCAGGTCAGGTCAATTCAATCAAGTGGCCACGGTAAAGGATACTGGGTTGCAGATGTGCCTTTCTACAATCAGACTCTGCTATTCTTCACAGTGATCTGTCCTTTCATTTTCTGTGTCAGATAATCTGCTGGAACGAATATTAAAAGTATAAGACATTTATAATAATGGAATTTACACAGTTAACAAGGCTCTGTCTATATCCAGCCCAAATCTGCTCTTCCGTGCCTTCGAGAGTGCGATAATAAGCTTCACAGCATTCAGGGTTGCTCTGAGAGAGGAAACATTGCTACAATGGTGCCCAGAAAGTCAGAGCCTGTGTCTGTGTGCCAAGCAGGATATTTCAATCTTAAAAACAAATTTCATGTCAGGCTGTCTTATTCCTGGAAGTCACTCGAACTTAGAATCCAACTACATGATGTGTTAATTAAGAAGGAAGCAAAGTATAGTCAAGACTATTTTCAAGAAGACCTAATATTTTTCACCACG
The DNA here is from genome assembly GCF_907164565.1 of Psammomys obesus. Lineage (NCBI taxonomy): Eukaryota > Metazoa > Chordata > Mammalia > Rodentia > Muridae > Psammomys > Psammomys obesus. The sequence goes on along the minus strand of NW_026587216.1, from coordinate 35,945,203 downwards.
TAACTTTTTTTTCACCTTAGTAGGTTAAGATTTAGGTGTATATGTGTATACACAGTTTATTAAAAGGATGTTTTATCTCTCGGGAAAAATGTTGTAATTGCTAGGAGGTACTTGCCTTTGAAGTAGATGACATGTGGGGGAGGAAGCAGACGCACTGAGGGTTACCTCTGAGCCAGGCACAGTCTATATGCTTTCGAACCCTCTGACCCCCTCCTCCCTAAATAGAAGGTGTCACGTTTTTCTTATAAGAAATAAAATATAACGTTTTTAGTACGTCACTAAGGCACGTAGCAGGTCAGTAAACATTTTTTCCCCGATTCTAAGGAAATCAGTGCTTTCCAATGGTGGCATCTGGTGATAACCTAAGTCTACTTTCAGTGAGTTCTCCTTTTCTGATGGGAATGCTAGAATGAAGGGCCCTGTCTCTGCAACGGCCAGCAGCATGGGAGTAGATAATATCAAGTGGCAGATTAGAAGACCTGGCTCCAGATCCGTCAGAAATGATTTCTAACCTGTAGCTGGGGACCTCATTCCTCTCCTAAATTAAGGGTGTCAGCCCTCCCATCCTTGTGAGTGCAACTAATTATGTCTTTGAAAAATTATGAGAGAGAAGAAGTGACTCTTTTTCTTCATTCATTCATACCTTTTGTTAAAACTAAGGGTATTGAGGTTACAACTTGTGGAGTGGCTATAATTACTAACTTATTTGAATGCTGTTAATCAGATTGCAGTTCTACAGGTAGAGAGATGACATGATCAATTGTGTCTTCCTTAATATCATGGTTGTTGGTTATTGGCTGACATGGCTTAAATATACTTCTAACTGCATGTCTTGAGGTACCCTCGTGATTTTTAGAATTTTTAAAACTTTTCGTTGATTCTTTGTGAGTTTTACATCATGAAGCACAGTCCCACTCATCTCTCTCTCCCCTTGTATGCACCCTCTAATTAACAACCCCCCCCAAAAGAAAAACCTTTGGAAATATCTCACTGTGGAAAATGTAGTGTGTCACCATATGCCCCACAGTATGCCTATCTCTTCACACATCTTCACTTGCAAATGTTTGTTGCAATGTATCATTGGTTTGGTTTGAGATTTCTGGCTTATTTGAAACTGTTAATATTGGATTCTTACGGGGTCTCCTCCAGGATATCTTGTTGTTGTCCTGTGTCATGGAGATCCTGCAGCTTCGGATCAGCAGGACCCACTCTTTCACATGTTCCAACAAGTCACAGATGATGTAGATTTTGGGGTGAGCCAAGACAAATCCCTCAATCTGGGCCTGGGTGGTAGCTGAGCTGGTCAGCCCATCGGCTCTCCCTCATCTGCAGTACCAGAGCGAGCTTGTTAGCACCGTTCCAGCTAGGCCACTCAATGCCATCTGAGCAAGAGGCGGGGTCAGCTCTCCTGCTCTCATGCCCTCTGGCAGGCTCACCTGCACCCGTATTTCCTGAGTTAGCGCCGCTCTGCTGCCCAGTCTAGGCAAGGGGACCACTATCCCTAGCGCTGGAGCCTGTGAAGGGCGGGGCTAGCTCTCTTGCTCTCATACACTAGGGCTGCCTTTGTCATCACAGCAGCTCTACCATGCTGCCCAGGCAAGGTACAGGGCCTACTGTCATGAGTGCTACAGCCAGTGAGGGGTAGGGCTAGCTTTCCCGCTTGAATGATCTCACCCAACTGCTGCAGGCGGCAAGTAGAGGGGTGCATCTTTGTGCCCACTCCACCGCATGGCAGACAAGTGGAGAGACCAGCTCTCCTGAGCTCATGCCCACAAATGAGGTTGACTCACTTGCAGCCCCCCCCAACTCTACTCTGCCGCCCAGGAGAGGTGCAGGGCCCACTCTCCCAAGTGCTGCAGCCAGGGAGGGGCAGGGTGAGCTCCCCTGCTCTCCTGACCCCAGAGCCAGCTTTCCCATCTACCGCAGGTGGTAAGAGACAAGGAAGAGGAGGGTATCACCCCACACTCATGCCACCTTGCAGAAGATGAATGACAGACTCAGCTGTCCCACACCCGTGCCCTTAGGGCTGGCCCACCTGAGCCCCCCACCCCCCACCAGAACCACCTTTATTGTGCTGCCCAGGCCAAGTGCAGGGCCTGGTCTTCTGAGTGTTGTCCCCAGCTAGCTCTTCAGAGTGCTGCAGCCAGTGAGGGATGATGCTAGTTCTGCACAGCCACTGACCCTCTATGTGGTCTGAGGTGGCTCCCCATACCTGTGATGTCCCCAAGGTCTCCAGGGGAAATATAAGCATTGGGCATCAATAATAACCCCTGCTGCTACACAGCCAGGAAACCAGCCATGGTCCTCGGCAGCAGCAGAGACCGAAAGTTCACTATGGCTTCTGGTGGCTGGGCTGGCTACTCCTAACAGGCTATTTTCAGCCCTTTGTCTCCAGTTCCATCTGTCTTCATAATGCTCAAACTGTTCTGCTTCTCTTTCTCTCCCATTGGCTCACCACATACTTGTATAGTGTAGTGGCTCCTGCTGTAGGCAGTCCACATAGCTGGTGGGCATCTGGGTGCCCTTCTCTCTCTGCACCACGTAGCATGGTGGCGAATGGGCCTCTAGGTGTTTACAATTCATCCATGTGGTGTGGCAGCAGCCAGGTCTTTGGACTCCTTCTCCTTTGCACACCATGTGGCATGGTGGCAGTTGGGCTTCTGTGTGTCTTCAGTCTTCCCATGTCATGCTGGGTAATGGAGGCAGGTCTCTGGGCATCTTTCTCCAACCATGCCACATGGCATGGCATTCGTCAGGTCTGTGGATCCTTTCTAGAATTTTCATATGTACCAACTACTGAATTTTCATGTACTTAAATTTCTTGGATTCTGAAGTTGAGGATCATTCCAATTTTTGTGAAGATTAGTGGGGTAAGATTTGCAAATGTGTAAAATTTAACCTTTGAAATTAGGACTGATAGAGACTACTTTCTCTAGGGATAAAATGATGAGATCTTAGTAGTTAGTCCTGACTAAAAAAAATTTAGAGGAAAAACTCAAAAGCCAGCTATATATAAGTAACCAAAAAGAGATTAATGAACATAAAATGGTTTCATAATTAGAATTTGAGAAACTGAGCTCTGAGGAGAAGGGCTATGTAATAAGCCAGAGCTGGGTATTAGAGGGGCAATTTTCTGTTGATGAGACAGTCATTTAAGTAGAGATGGCACTCTTTTCATGTGCCGTCAAGGACTATTACTTCAAACTCTTTTCAATGGACATTGATCTCAACCTCTTCTATTGTCATCAGTAGACTATCCCATTGTAAAAAAGTCTGGAGCCAAATTCTCTGAAAATAAAGCTTTTGCAAGTGACTCAACACCGTCTATACACATTTTCACTAAGATTATAAACACAAAGGACTAAAATATTTCCAGTATAGTTAATTTTCTAATTGATGTAATAATACGCTCAACAGAAACCACTTTAAAAAGGAAATGTTCACTATTTTGGAGGGTTTGGTCCATGGTTTTTTAGTCCAGTGTGCTTGGGCAGAACACCATGGTCCTGCAAGTGTGGACTGGCGGTCCTTCTTCACTTCTGTTCAGACAGGAAGCAGAAAGAGAAAAATGGGAAGGGACCAGGCATATGATACCTGCAAAGGCCTGCAGCCAATGACATAGTTCTGGCAGCCAGTCTCCATCATCTAAAGTTGCCAGAACCTACTAAAATAGTGCCCCAGCTGGAGAACCTACTCTTTAACACTGGAGCCTGGGAAGTACCATACATATTAAAAGTGATACTTCCAAATTCTTATCTCGTGCAACCCAGAAGTCTTAAAAGTAAAGTGTAGTAGCAATGAATAGGGCATAATACTACCCCTTTCTTTGCCACCCACTGAAAGGTCCAAAGCTTGAAAGTGTGTTGGAGTAAATGAACCTACTTAACCATGAATTTCTCAATCTATTTTAATTATGGGAAATGTTATATATATTTTTCAATAACATCAGTCAACTCTGCTTTATCAGAATCCACCTGGGCCCCACAGCATACAGGACATTCACCTTATCCTAAGAGTGAGCCTCTCATAACTATGTGTATAAAATGGAACTAAAGAATGTTGAGATGGGAAGATCAGACTAGATGCGAAGTTTACATTAGACATAGATGCTTAAGTAAAACATCCCCCAAGTTGCCTTTTCTTCTAATATTCTTCCAGTAACTTCTACTGATGAGAAAAACAGGAAAGAAGAAAGTTAAGGTTAGCTTTTAGTCATTTACCAAAGAGTCATGGCTATGCTTGGGTGCTCTGGCCTAAATCTGCCACACAGACTTTGTGTAGATGATGGAATTCATTATACAGATAACCTCAATTTGTTATTTTGGGTCTCTAGATCCATTTATTCTCTGTTTCTCCAGTTATCCTCTGCCTTCAAGAGCCACAACTATGTGGAAATATGATAGATATGACCTTCCCAAAGCAAAAAGTCTCCTCTGCCTCCATTGGTTTTAAGACTTTCTTGTGTTTCACAAAAGTCGATGAGACAGACAGAACTTACCCTGAAGAAATAAACTGGGCTTTTAAAGTCTTGAAGAATATTTTCACTGGAAAGCAGAAAGACTATAGATGCAGATTTTTGTGTGATGTGGGATAGGAGGACAATAGATAGAGAGTGGTGGTGGTTGAGGTACAGAAAAGAGGAGACATAAATACTGTTATGAGAAGCTCACTCTTAAGATCTTAATGTAAATGTCATGTATGTGGTGGGGCCCAGGAGGACTCTGAAAATGCAGACTCCAAGAAAGAAATCATGAAGACCACTTGAGAGGTGTTATTAAAAATTAATAACATTTGCCATAATTAAAGTAGATTAGGAAATTCATAGTTAAGTGGGTTCATGGCCTGGACAGGGGACCCCAATGTATGCTCCAGACCCTTTTTAAACCTGCGTTCAGCTTTGGTTTAGGATGTCTCAATTTCCTCAACTGGTGTTTGTCCAACACAGCAATTGTTTTATCTACTGCAACAGCAGTGAACATTATTAGACGCTAGAGTCAGTGTATGCTATGCACTGAAACACTTAATACTTTCAGCGAACATTAATGGTGATTGAACGATGGCACAATGCGTACTCCTTATCTACATTTATTGAACACTCTTAGCATTATTTAGAAACTGCAGCATTCCACCACCAGTAATTATCTGCTATTAGGGCCAAAAAAAAAAAAAAAAAAAAAAAAAAAAAAAAGCAAGATGCCAGTCCATATGTCAGGCACTCACCAGAGGCCAGGATGGAGACTAGATTAACTGAAGAATGGAGTAAACAGAGAGTGCACAAGAAAATGTCAGAACACAGAGAGGTGGCTCCATACTTGATATCAAGCTTTTCCTAATTTTGAAATCATTTTAGACATTATTTTATACACACCCAAATGAGATTACTGGTTTAAAGTTTATAAACATGAAAGCTGCTCAGCCTGGATCCTCAGAGCACTTATCACTGAGTGATCATGGCTGTCAGCTGCACAGCCCACCACCGACTTGAGCTTTTCTTAGAAAAATCAATGGCTGTTGGTACAATGGGGTCCTCTCTGTACAGTGTTAGCTGCAGCCATTGGCAACAGTCTTAGATGGGCACAAAGCAGCTGTGCAATTCTAAAGGAGAAGCTGCAGCATCAAACCAAAGGGATTAATCTTTGACATAACCACATAAACAACGAGAAGTAAATGATTTTATTTGTCAATAAAGAAATCTGAGCACATCCATTCAAGACTCATGAAATTATTTTTATTGTGTCTCTAGTAAGAATCCATGGGGATAAAGCAAAATCTAGGCCAGATAAATAGCACTAGACTCAAGACCCCATTCTATCACTGTTCATTAAATTTTCCGCAGTTGTTCACTGTTCTGCCGTATCCGACTGTATAACCGACTCCCAAACTGGATGAAACAGAAACAGCCGACCAATTACCATTGTTCTGATTGCCAGGGACTCCAGGGCTGAGACAAACAGCATCCCTAACATCTCTGTAACAGGCCCGGGATGCAGAGCAGCCTGGGCCCTGTGAGAACTATGCAGAAGCTATGAGGTGTTTGCTCACCCGGCCTGCGGAGCCACATAGTGTTTTTATAGAACAGGGACTCAAGTTCAGTGAAGGTGACGACTCCCCATTCTTTAGTGGGCAGGATTGCCAGAAAATTTACAGATTAAAATTTTCATCACTCTATATCTTAAACTCGTGCTGACTCTCCCATTTAAGAAGTATTTAGGCTGGGCATGGAGGCACACGACTTAAATCTCAAAACTTGGGAAACCAAAGCAGGATGATTTTTCAAGTCATCCGGGGTGATAGAATAGACAATGTCTACAAAAATAATTATGTAAGATTCAGTTATCAAATTGTTGGGGTTTGCTTTATCCCAGCATTAAAATGTTGCTTTCATTACGATTAACACTTCATTAATATATTTTTACCTGCTTTTTGGATTAGGCAACAGATGCATGAAATGCATCATGATAACTCATGATTAAAATGTATTATGCCTGTAATGATGATGAATGAGACATCCTCTTCTCTATCCTTCTCCCTCCAGTGACCAAGTATCACGCATGGATTTCTAAAGATACAGCAGAGCCACGGTTTGAATCACGTGTTGAGAGCAAGGTGCCTCAAGCTAAGAAAATGTAGTTTTAAGGTGTTCCCAAGTTAAGAAGAGGGAGTTTCAAAGTCGAATGCCTGCAATTGAGCGTAATTATCATTATGTCACTTTTGTTGAAAGACATTTTATTTGTATAGCTTTTATTTAACTTACCTAATATCCCTGATTTGGTGTAAGAAAACAGAGGCTTAGAAAAGTTATATAATTTGCCCCTAATTGTACAGTTAGGTAAACAGGAAATATCAGTTTTAGGAAAACCAATTGATAGTGTATTATTTTGGCGGTACCATGTACAGTTTACACTGTATATACTTGCCCTTTTCCTTCATAGCCAACTCCGTATTTGATAGAAACAAGATTGCCTTTTAATTATATTATTTACACCTCAGGCTCAGCAATTCTCTGTCATCTCCTTCTATTCTTTCTAACTAAATGCAACTACAGAAATGAATTCTGAGAGACACTGGGATTCCTTCAATAAGTCACAAAACAGACTTAATTTTCATGAAGGAAAAAAAAAGGGCAAATCTACAAATTGATGTAAAATTTTCACCACCGTTTGAGATTGAGTATCTGTTTCTTTTCTTTGGATGTCAGTAGACTTTTTGCTATCGACTTGTTTAGTTCTGGTATCCATTGACATGCGAGGAAGAATTTCTGTAAATTCCCTTAGTGTGTCCCTTCTCAACTACAGGGAAGACCAAACAGAAAGAAACTGTCCATCCTGGAGGAAGATTGCCAACAGTTTTGTGGATGGCAAAGATAGCTGATCCTTTGTTAGGATGAAATAAAGCTTGGACAATTTCTCAGACTCAGAGCACTGAGTGAATCGTGGAGCACTTTCCTTCCCGTCTTTCTCTCAGCAATGACTATTAACAATGACCTCCCTAGACCTTTCTGGATGAGCAGTTCAGGTTCAGAGAACTCCCTTTATTGATTTAGACTGACTCTCGCTCTTGATGCCTGAGCAATCTACATCAGCAAGAGAGCCAAAGCCTTTTTGTCCTGGAAAAGTGTCTGCCCTTTCTCCAGAAAGCAGAGCATTTCCTTCTGCAGGTTCAAGGAGGAGGTCAAGCTATCACTGGGGGGGAAGGAAGACATGTGACCATAGGCTAGGGACATAGTGTTTCAGACATGAGAAAGGGTGCCATCAAATGCCTGGTGACTGCTCACTACTGCCGCTGCCTTTGCCGTGAGACTTCAGCACGCTAACAGGAGAAAAGCTGGAAGACTTGCCCTGATGTGCACTCTGTCTCAGAAGCGCTGTACTCCTTGTCTTTGCAGTCCTATCTCAGAACTCCGTGACAAGAAACCTCTATAGCATTCCATACTGCAATTTAGATGCAGAATCTGATGCTGGTTTGAGATGGCTGGCTCTCCATCTGCTCTCGGTGTTAAGATGAGCTCATCTGGGCAAGGCTGTGTGGGCATGCAGGGCCTAAATGTCTACTGTGAGCACCCTGAAGGGAAACCAATGCTACTCTTATCTTCATGGGAAATGGTCGGGCTTCTCAAAACATGGTTGAAGGTTTTTGCTTCACCCCCTGTCCTGCTGCCTGCTTCATACAAAGCAGATGGGATGAGCTTGCTGGGTAACCCAGATGTGCGGAAGTTTCAGAATTGCTGCCTGGGCCTTACTATAGAACTAAGTTGTCCTTTCTAGTCTTTGGTGAGGTGAGGAAAAGAAAAATACCACAAAAAATTCTTATGTCATGTAGTGTTTACCACCCAGCCTCTCTCAGCCCTTTCCACCTAGGTAAGGACTTCTTATTTGTTTATTAATTTATACTTTCATCTAGAAAGTAGTTGAGAGCCACACCTTCATCAGGCATTGACACTGTGGTGAGGAAGCCATTAAATCTCACTGGGCTTTGGCTCAGCACAACCATACATCTTGTGGTCAGCTTTTCCAGCTGTTATGAGTACATTCCAACTATTTGAATAAAATATGATTTTCCTCCCCTTCCATCTGATCCTAGCCTTTCAGGTCTCACCAGGACTAGCTGCATTGTCTTTCTCTGTGGCTTGGTAAGGTTGCTCCCACCCCTTCAGGGGGAGGTGATAAAAGAGCCAGCCATTGAGTTCATGTCAGAGATGGTCCCTGTTCCACCTACTAGGGAACCCACTTGGAGACTTGAGGAGGGACATGAGAGGAGAAGAAGGAGGTAGGGCAGGATTGGGAGGGGATAAGGGAGGAGGCTTCAGCTGGGATACAAAGTGAATAAATTGTAATACATAAAAATAAAAAGTTACAAATAAAAACATAAATTCAAAAAATAATATGATTTTCTATCATTGAATAGAAAGTTTTGGGATGTGGAAGAGCTGGAATGGCTCAGGAGAGTCAAAACTTAATTGTCAGAAATTTTTGTTACTTTTGCAAAGAGCCAGAGTTTGATTACTAGCATCCATGTCAGGCGGTTCACAACTGTCTACAGTTCCAGCTCTGTGGGAACGGGTACCTTCTCCTGATCTCCACGGGCACCTGCACATACATACATTATGCGTACACATATTTAAAAATATGATAAATCTCAGTAAAAGAGAAAATTCTAGAAGTGAGCTAGCAGTGGTCAAAGAGAAAGAATAAGACTCCAAAGCTCATGGAGTTTGCTTGTCAGATAACATTGGAGGGGAAGGCTGCTCTGGATGAGTACAGTGAAGAAAGAAGGGAGAACAGCCTGATTCTTGGACAATTTCTCAGACTCAGAAGCACTGGGTTAAGAACGCAACACTTCCATTTTCTGTTTTCTCTCAGCAGTGTTATCAATGACCTCACTGCAGACCTTTCTGATCAGTAGTTCTGCTTCAGCGAGCCCCCACCCCCATTCTCCCAACAAAAGAGAGTGTCTTTAAAAGAAGAAACATAATAGTGGGGATTCATAGTCTGTACATTAAGGAGACAGTAGAGGGCAGGTACTGATGGAGCTGTCTAAGCTTAATCTTAAAGCTGTGGAGGATTCTCCTCATTAACTCTGCCAGAGGACCCCACTTGCTGTGAGATATTTATGATGACTGATAACAACCATCAAATTGTCGTGACCAGAGGCCATTCACAATCCATTAGCAAGGCATCACTCCTCTCTGTAGGCTGAGCAGAGGAACATCTTGGATGGTAAAAATCAGAGACTTCCAGTCAGGTAAAAGTTTGTTCTCCAGGGTATCTCAAGCCCATAGTATACCTACCCCTCACTGCATAGGAAAGACAGGGAATGATATGTACATCAGGAAAGGATATGCTCAGTTGATTAACATAGTGTTGCCTATATTTACATAATCCTAAGTGACAAATGAGAGAAAATAAACTGTACAGGTTATGGCCAACAGAAGGGGCTCAATTGCACCACATGTGGTGGTTGGAAAGAGAATGACCCCAATAAGCTCATGTCTGAATACTTCGTCCTAGTGGGTGGAACTTTTTCGAAAGGATGAAGAGGTATGGTCGTGTTGAAGGAGACCTGTCACCTGTGAGAGCTTTGAGGTTTCTAAGTTCCAGGCCATTCCCACTTAGCTCCCCCTATCTGTGGCTGTGTCTCACGATGTATGCTCTCAGCACCTGCTCTAGCACCATGATTGCTTTCCCGTCTGCTGTCATGTTCCCCACTGTCATGATCATGGACTCTAACCCTCTGAAATTGTAAGCCCAAATGAAATGCTTTTTTATATAAGTTGACTTGCCGTGATGTTTTTTATTAGCAATAGAAAAATAAGACATCATCCACACCACACAGCAAAGAGTAGAGAGCTGTTGGGGTGAAGGAAGCCCTGAGTGAGTGAATGTGTCCTATTCACTCACTCACATAATCCAGACATGTCAAGGACCCTAGTCTCAGACTCATAGGAAAACGTTCCCCTCTCCCCACCATGAGGCTGGGGAAAATGGCAAAGTCTTCCCTTCTAGTCCCTTATGTGGATGTCGACAGTGGAGAAAATTTCCACCCTCGCTTTCTCCCCTCTCCCACAGATATTTGCAGCCTAACAACTGTTCTGGTACAGAGACTGCCCCTACTGAGATTAGCTAAACCTGTCTCCTTAATCCATATGTATATCATAAATCCTATCTTATTGTTAATCTGATTGTAATGACTTTACCTCTTCGTCTAGCTGAATGAAATAACCTACCTCTTTTTTCCTGTAACAGATACACTGAGCTTCCATAGTCCTTAGACTTCTCCATCTGAAAGCTCAGAGTACTTGACTTCAGCTTTCTGCCCATGTGTCCTTCTGTCTTTCTTCTCACCATTCCCTAACTACCCAAATCAGGTCTGGCCCTGGAACCATGAATAGATAGGACAGAGAGTGAACCTAAGCTGGGCTTGACTATCCAAGTTTCTGCTTGAGGAAAGTTCTATCTCTAATTAGTCACCAAATGCTTTCTGCCTGGTGGGAATCTCCTCTACTGTGCTCATTGGTTAGTGACCACATAGTCCCTCTTCAGATACAGCTTTGACTCTGTTACAAAGATCACGACACTTCTTTTTTTTTTTTAATAATTTTTATTTTTTTATATTAATCAGTTATTTACTTTGAATCCCAGCTGTAGCCCCCTTCCTCATTCCCTCTCACTTCCACCCTGCCTCCCTCATCTCTGTCCTGTCCCTTTCAAAGTCCACTTATAGGGGAGGTCCCCCTCACCTTCCATCTGACCCTAGCTTATCAGGTATCTTCAGGACTGGCTGCAAAGCCATCCTCTGCCCTAGCAAGGCTGATCCTCCTTTTGGGGGTGGGGAGGAAGGGGGAGGTCAAAGAGCCAGCCACTCAGTTTATGTCAGAAATATTCCCTGTTCCTCTTACTAGGGTACCCACATGGATACTGACCTACCATGAACTACATCTGAGCAGGGGTTCTAGGTTATATCCATACATGGTCCTTGGTTGGAGAAACAGTCTCATAAAAGACCCCTGTGCCCAGATATATTTGGTCCTTGTGGAGCTCCTGTCCTCTCCAGGTCATCCTAACTCCCCTTTCTTTCACATGATTCCCTGAACTCTGCCCAAGGTTTGGTTATGAGTCTCTGCATCTGCTTTGATACACTGATAGGTAGAGTCTTTCAGAGACCCTCTGTGGTAGGATCCTGTCCTGTTACTTGTTTTCTCCTACTTCCAATGCCCATCCCGTTTGTCTTTCTAAGCGAGGATTGATCATCTTACCCCAGGTCCTCTTTCTTGTTTATCTTCTATATATGTACAGATTTTAGTATGTTTATCTGATCTTATAGGTCCAGTACCCACTTATAAGTGATTATATATTGTATGTCTTTCTGCTCCTGGGATACCTCACTCAGGATATCTTTTCTAGATCCCACCATTTGCCTGAAAATTTCATGATTTTCTTGTTTTTAATTGCTGAGTAGTATTCCATTGTGTAAAAGTACCACAATTTCTGTATCCATTCCTCAACTGAGGGACATGGTTGTGGAGAAAGGGGAACCCTCCTCCATTGCTAGTGGGAATGTAAACTTGTTCAACCACTTTGGACATAAATCTGGTGCTTTCTCAGACAGTAGGAATACTGCTTCCTCAAGATCCAGCTATACCACTCTTAAGCATATATCCAAAAATGCTCAAGTACACAACAAAGACATTTGCTCAGCCATGTTTGTAGCAGCTTTATTCTTAATAGCCAGAAGCTGGAATCATGACACTTCTCATCTCACATTTAGTTTTTGTCACTTTCTGCCTGACACTGTGATTTCCCAAGTTCCTATAGCAGGTTTGTTCTAAATTTCCACAATCTACCTAGTTTTATGACAAAAGTCTCTCCATACACTCCAGCCAAAAACAAACAAACAAACAAAAAATCCTCTGTACCTCAACCTCAGCAATACCTAGACATCCAATTTCCTCTGAAGTTTCTCACACTGCTTGGTTCCAGAATGCATGAATTTTGGTAGAAACTTTGATAGTCTTTTTTAATCTTTAAAATAACATAATCCTAAAGGATTTCTATTTTATTTTTTTCCAAAGGATTTTTAAATTGCAAATGCTCTATTGTGTCTAATTTAGTTCAAGCAATTAGCAAAATAAAAATAAATATTTTCATTGTACTCTCATGCATCATAATTAAATCTCCTTTAATTAAATTTATTTTTAGTCACAAAACAAAGTTATGCAAAAGTGGAGTTCCTTGTAAATTCTTTTATCCATGCATATTCCATGTAGTGTACAAACTGTGTTAAATATATGAGTCATATCCTCAAACATTTATCATTATTTATGGTTAAAAAAAGCTTCCTAAATCTTCTTCGTAGGAGTCATTCTCATTCAACACACCTGCTACCTGGCATCTTCTAGGCATCATTGGGATTCACTTCTATTTTCCAAACCTGTTGTGAAGCAGTATTCACTTTTGAAGTCATCGGGTACAGGATGTGGCAATAAATACAAATCCTATTGAGAGTAATATTCTTGTTGTGGGGCCTAGAAAACAAGCTGGCTTGACACATAAAGATTTGTGTACAAAAGCTTATCAACAGTCATCTTTCGTTCTTTTAGCTGCAAGTATTTACTGTTTTGCACCTATGTGGGATACAACTTCTGAACAATAAAATAAATTTTCTCATTGAAAATTAAAACATAATAAATTAGTGAATACTTAAGAAAAGATCACATAATGGCAATAATTTATTTCTTTTATTTTTGAGATTATAATGTAATTACATAATTTCCTAAAATTCTTTACTCCAACATGTGGTTTTGCTGTTTTGTCATATATTAAAGGGCAGAAGTTATATGTTTGGTCTTTGATTGTTCCATTGATCTACGCATCTGTTTTTGTGCTGGTACCATATTGTTTGTATTACAATGGCTCTGTGATAGATCTCAAGATCTGGAACTGTAATCTCTCCAGCATTGCTCTTTTTGCTCAAGATTGTTTAGGCTATCTGGGGTCTTATATAGTTCCAATGGGTTACCTTTTGAGGAAAATAAGGGTAATTTGTCTCCAAAGAGGATCATGTGCAAAGACCCTAAGGAAAGCTGACACTAAATTGATCTGTGATAAAGTAAGGAGTAAATCACAGTTGGAACCCATGGAGAAATGGAATGAATTTATGGGGCTGAGCCAGAAATGAGGCAGAAGCACGAATATACCAAGCCATGTAAGATCTTTGAGCATTACTATAATGCCTAATGAGAAATTAAAAGTGTTTTTTTTGTCATACATTGCCAACTCTTATACTTATGACACAAATTTAACATTCACTCAGTTTTAAAAGATGCACTGTTACAATTTCTCAAATTTTTTATAATACATGATTTCACATCTCTTTAACACTTATAAATACTTCAAGAAAGGCACAAGAAATTGAAATGCCACTAACTGCTTTCTTTCCAATTTACATTATAACTTCTATCTCCTACAGGAGTCTCACTGTCAGAATTCTCTTAGGGTGTGAGTGAATACTCTCAGAGAAGAACCATAGTCGTAGGTCTAGTACTGGGCTTGCAGAGCCCAGGCTGGGTCAGACAACATTAGGAAAGTAGGCGAACATACCAATTCAGTTGGGTGTGCTTGATAGTAATCCTCTGTTCAGTCAAGTAAATATAAAAGCAAAAACAAAGCAAAAAATTGAATGACTAGTTCTTCCATTTTTTGGCTGGGTTTGCAACGAAGTTAAGTTTCCAGAAATATAAATTTTATTTAGAAAGTTTTTGGCCAAAACCACACTTCCTGTTGAAAACAATTAAAAACATTTTAAAGTGTGTTTCCTCTTTTGACCTGACAGTGGAACTTGGGGAACTAATAATGTGTGTGGACCTCAAATCAATCCAAAGGAAGAAGCATCCAAAATAGAAAAAAACAGCACCACTTCCTCAGAATATCACATTCTTGAGAAATAGATGTTTTCTGGTTTTCAGGGGCTATAGAGAGGGATTTGGAGACATAGGTGTCATTTATACAGAGTGTTAATTTAGTAATGCCCCAGAGATACCATCTCTTCCCATCATCATGCAGAGCTGCTCATTCTGGTACTTGTAGGCTTAGATTTTTCAAACACCTACTTTATTTGAAGTTCTCAAATGCATTTACCCCTTTCCTACATACACCTTAGATAGGAGATTAGTAGGGAAAGGGGCTTTAGACCTCTTTTATTTACTTCCTGTTTATAAGGGTCAATGGGTCCTTTTGGGATTATCAGACTCAGTTGTCAGGACCAGCAATCTAGCCAAATAGCAAAGCAGCAGCAGCAATATGCTGCAGTAGCAGCAGGGAAAGGATTCAGTAGGAGTGACTAGACACCACCCAAATGGCAGGAATCTGCTAAAGCGGCAAAACTCCTCCAAGTAGCTAGCCCAAGAAGTTCTTGGGATAGTTTCTCTCTGAAAGGATGCGAATGGTAGGCAACAAAAGCATAGAGATGCAGAAATCATCTCACTGTCTGTGGGCTTCTGTTTAACCCTGCTCAGAATCCACACTAGGAGGTTTTGTAGCTTATAACTGGGAGGAGATGAAGGGGGCTACAGGAGGGATACACAGTGAATAAATTGCAATAAATAAATACAAAACAAAACAAAACAAAAAAACCCCCACACCCTCTCATAAGGTAGCTTTCAGCTGACTAACATCACAGAGGCTGTTTTCCATGGTGGCTGCAGGGGGAAAATTGTCCCACATGCCACACTTAAGACAAAAATAAATAAATAATAAATAAAAAACAAAACATAATCACATGACACAACCGAGTTTCCAAAGAAACCAGAAACTTCCACTTCAGACACTTTTCCTTTGAAGTGTATCAGATATGTTCAGGTCTGCCGTAGGGCAGAAGGAAACACTCAACTGTTAATAGCATACATGTAACAAACAATTCCTTAAGCATGCCCGCCCTCCTTGCACCCTGGCATGCCCAGGAGAGGAGAAGGAATGGAATAAATTTCCTTCTGATACAAAGAGTTCTAGTGACATGTGTTGAAAGGAAGAATGGAACATCACAGAGGTTAGAGCACCCTCAAAGGAAAAGTAACAGAAGTACTGGGTATGGGATGAGTCTCTGGCAAGAGCCAGAGTAGGACATGGTGTCAACAGAGAGGTTGTCAACAGGATGATAATCTCAGATAGACTCAGAATTTAGGAGAGTTCATACAGTTTCTACAAATGGGAAGGGGATAGGTATCAGGTCCAAATTCTGGCAGTTAGACAAAAGCCAGCATTCCTCAGGAAGCCATTTCCCCTCTATCAATGGAGAAGGGTCAAACAAGTATCTGTGTTGCCCATTGTAGGCATATTATAACACACTGGCCTCCAGTTCTCTCGGTGTCACAAGCACCAATTACACATTTCAGAGTTCACGGCTCTTCTCAGCTAATCACCACCACCATCAAACTTCTTCCAACTCAGAAGCTTTCCTCCCCCAGCTTCTCATTCTTGTAACACTTGTGACACTGCTATTTCAGCCATGCCTTCCTCCGTCCTCTTTCTTGCCCTTTCTTGTTCCTCTTTCTGTCTTCCTGTCTCACTCTTCCCCAACCCTATTCCACTCATGGCCAGGTATGCTGGCCATGTTCAGTTCAGTACTTTCTCTCTCTGTTCTGGACTACTCCAAATGTCTCCAGCTGTACTCTCCTTCATATTTATCATTAACAATAACAATGATAAATCTTCCCCTCAACCACATCTTGGAGAGGTGATGACGTGTGTGTGTGTGTGTGTGTGTGTGTGTGTGTGTGTGTGTGTGTGTATTGCCCAAACCTCCATCTTATACATTAAAGAATTTCCAAAAAATGAAGTACACTAAGGGCCTAGCATAACACATAAGTAGAAAAATACCATGAGCAGATATAAAACTTCAGTCACAATAAGGAAAGCTGGGAGTGACTGACTAGAATCAATTGGCTAGTTGGCTAGGGTAAGGTGGGAAAGGTAAATTTTGATGTGAGAGACACAATTCAGCAGTGAAGGAGCCACAGGAGAGGGATTGGTAGCAGGTTCTAAGCGGATGTTCAGGACTTGTCAAAGATATGAAAGCATTCCCTTTTTTTCTTGGAGATCCCATCAGATAGAGCTAACAGTGAAACTCATTGCTGCATATTAAATACTGTGCTGCCCTGCTTAAGCTGCATTCTCCTGCACTATATAAGGGGGATGTTTTTCACTTTGTGACCTTGTCAACAGTGATTGCTGTTGCTCTCCAAGACTATAATGTGAAGAATTAATCTCTATCCCTATGCCGCCTAAGTTATGTGCCTTTTACTCAGGCACTGGAAACAACTCACTGGGTGACATGATTGTACTGGGTAGAATTTCATGAGCCAGTGGGCCAGAGAAAGGAGAAGAAAGGTGATATGAGAGACGATAAAATCACTTAGCTGTCAAATTCCCCACATCATCTCAACTTCATTGTGATTGGCTATCACCACCAAGACCTGATTATAAAAATTCTACCATAGACAGTCCTTCCACTCCATACTTAGAAACAGAAGACTTGGTCTTTGCATTCTGTATATCCATTGATAAAAATAGTGTATGTTTCAAGTCTGAATCCCAAAAGCCTATCTATAAAATCAATTAGTATTTACAACTCTGACATTTGGCAAAGAATTCTGAGTCTGCCCAAGTGAGAAGCAATAAAACTTCCTGTGTGACAAATTGCTTTGGTGTTGAGGGTCACTGCTGGTGTGTGAGCACAATAAAAATCAGTCAAGGAGGAAACTAAGGAGGATGGGATACATTTCTAATGACTATACTTTCAGGGAAAGTTGACTTAGCTAAAAATTAATTTATCACTTTTAATCTGTTCTGATAAAGCCTGAGCATAAACATAAAGTGCCGTTTATTAAAGAACCTTGTCTTTGTCAGTTTTTTTCCTTTAGTTTATTTTAATGATAAAGGTATCAAACTATTCCTATCAAATACACGAGAAATCAGATTCAACTTTCAGTGACTTATTACTTTATACACTTAAATGACTAGTAGGAATGGGATCCAAAAATATGTGATGCACCTTTTCACCTCACAGGGAGTCCAGCTTAACAGGAGAGTTCTATATTAAACAGAACAAGAAAAGGGATGGTAAGGATCCAGCAACTGGCAAAGGGATTACATTTTAAGTGAGCTAAGAAGAGACGTTCTTTGCATTTAGAATGGTGGGGAATGATTGTAGAGAAGGTGTTATAAAATTATTAGACATTGGAACATATCTGGTATAAGGAAGTTTATTGGGGGGAGAGAAGTTAGAGCCTGAGTGAGCCATAAGAACAGAGAGAAAGAGACAGAGAGAAAGACAAAGAAATGAAGAGAGGAACAGAGACACAGAGAGACCCAGAGATAGAAAGAGCCAGTTGCATTAGTAGATGGGCCCTTATATGCCATGTACCTGGTGTAGGTAATGTTGTAGGATTCCATTGGAACCCTGAAGGCACCTGAGGGCAGGCCAGTTGAATTGCCTGCACATCAACAGGAGGACATAAAGGGTAATGGTATTTTAAAAAGATGTCTTAAAGGGCGAAAAGTCTTTAAAAGAAAAATTGGTGGATATAATGTGGCTCCTTAACTATGGTCTATGAGACTCAGAATTATTGGATTATTCTCTTTATGGTTTCTCTCATCTTCCATTACTTCTAGAGTTCTTAGCATGAAAACCATGCCAGAATGGCCCAGTTGCCTTCTACAAATTCCACCAAGAAATTTCAAGGACAGACACAGGTTTCTTGTCATTCCCAAAATTTTTATAAATGAAAAAACAATCACTACAATTCAGCACAAAATTTGCCAAATTCTCTCAGACTCCAGCCTGCCTCCTCCAAGGATCTCAGTGTTTTTACTTTGCCATTTGAACTTCTTTTCTGTTCTTTTTTTCATGGCAGAGAAATGTTCCCATTCATCTGCTCACCCATTGCTGTCTGCCCACTCCATTCTTATAGTCAGAACAAGAAAGAACCTGATAGGTGAACAGACCATCTCAGTATCATTCCAAACCCCTTCATGCCTCCAGTTTAAGTAATACCTCTGAAATAGTAACATGTGTTATATCTTTCTATGAGCTTTTTTTGCATCACCAGGTCACTTTCTCACTGGGAACCATTTTAGTTTTCTCTCCAAATGGAAAAGAAGATTTCTTTGTTAATATTTACAGCATCACTCTGTTCTGCCCCAATCATTGTTCAAAGTACTCATTACTTTATTCATTACTTATCCCTGAGGTATAGCTGATAATCATTAATATGACTTTATGTAACCATTCTTAATTAGTGCCGAGTAAATTCCTAAAGCAGAGTACTATAACACCACCAGAAATTTATTTAGAAATTTACATAAAGCCATTTTCTACTTTTCATCTTATAACAATATTTAAAACAGAAAGAACCCAGCTTGTGCTATCTTCAAGATGGACTCAGCAAAGTTTGTATTTCTCTATTGGGGTGAAGCAGGTGTAATCAGCCATAGGGCACACAAATTATTTTCTAGAATTGATCTCTGTTCTTATACACACACACACACACACACACACACACACACACACACACACCCCTTGCTCTCTGCCTTGCAGATGTGCCCACTTGTCAGAAATCTGTTTCTTGAGTTCTTCCTCTACTGGACCACACAACACTGGAGTTATCTCATATCAAAGCCATAATTTATATTGAAAATTGTCTTGTAAGTCATTTCTTACTTCTGTCTCTATAGGTCTAGCAAGTGTGTGTGTGTGTGTGTGTGTGTGTGTGTGTGTGTGTGTGTGTGTGTGTGTATAAATGTATTTATTCTGGTAGGGTTACCTAAGAGAACACAAAAGACAGAGAGCGATGCTGAGTATATTTCTCTATCACTATTATTCTTATCTTATTCTCCGTTTTATTGCAATAGAGGTTCCCACAAGCCTAAAACTAGGATAGTAGACAGTAAGTCCCAGAGATACACCTGTCTCCACCCCCCCCCACACAACTCTGTATTTACAGAGACATGTATGTCGCCAGCTTTCTTTGTGGATATGATATTTTAAACTTAGATTCTCATGCTTTCTAAGCGACTGTGCTTGTGAGTTAAGTCATCTCTCCAGGATATTTTTAGTGTTTGAGTTCTGGTGTTTATTATCATCTCCAGTTGATTTTAAAAGGAACAACAATAAACCTGGTACTCAATGATACCTTTGTAAGTTATCTTCGTTTGCTTGGTTGGGTAACCTACTTATTCATTTGAAACTCTGCACGAGGGGTTTCTAGCTCACTCCAACTAGGGTCACATAGTTCTTGACATCTTGTTCTGCTTGGTCTCATTTCTAGAACCAAGCCTACTTGTCCAAAGTGAATACTTAGCAATGCTAACTTCTTCACTTTCTCGATTTCTACATCAAATCTGTCATTGGGCAGATACTGCTCTCTTCCAGGATGCCTTCCTTGAATTCTAAATCTGAGAATGCATTTATTTGCTTAACAAGATGATTTGGACTTTTTTTTTCCACCTAAGGGTATGTCCTTTTCCTTTTCTTTTTGCAGTAGTTGATTCTGCCCTGGTTCCTCTTTTGAGTCTCTCATTTGGTAATCTGTATAGTTTCAGACATTCTACAACTGAAAAAATAACAGTTGATGGAGAAACCTATTGAGAATGGTTGCCTCAAGCACAGTTCTCAACTAGACTTCGAATGAGGAGCACCCTCCTAATTATTAATTTTTCTCAGGTTTTAAAAGTATTCTGAATCACTGATGGCATGATATCAGAAAGGCAGGAACAAAGATTTGCCAGAGAAAAGTTTGTCAGTTAGTGGCTTTTTTCTTCTCTAGTCACTATTAGTTTATGACACATCTTTGTTAACCTCTAGCCAGCACTGCTTTATCTACCAAAAAGTATCTCTACAGTATTGAGAGCAGTCAGATTAAAAACTGATATATTTTCCAATAGTTCCTTCTTAAGCATTTCTGCAACTCAGTCCTCACTGATTCAGCAATAGTGAATGTTTCCAGATTAACTTTGTAATTTTTAACTTCTGAATGGAATTTGTAACTGGCAAGTAAAAAATAATTGAGTAAAGAGGTATCTAAAATTCTGTGCTTTGAGTATAAAGATTTGGATTCACAAAGGATTATGGGCATTAAACAGAAGCCATGACACATATCTTGAGGCATCTCAAGGTGTTGACATCTTTTCAAATAGGCAGAGCCAGAGAAAGGGGATATTAGTTTTCTCGGTGATGGAGCACCTTAGCCTCCAAAGCAAGGAGTGAGTAGAATGGACAACAGTGGTGTTCCCACTAGACCCTCAGACAGAATCATCATGTTTCCTTAAAAGAATATGAGATATAAGACAACTATGAAAAATGTCCTTTGGGAAAATTTGGGGCTGTGAGGGCTGCCAGAACCTTGGATTTGGAATGAGAGAACCCAAAGTATACGGTGAATAAACAAATATTTTGGCATCTCCTACCATGAAGGGGTAGCAGCAATCCAGAGCAGAGCTGACAGGAGACAGAGCAGGTGATTTTGTGGGGTATAAACTTATGATGGCCAACAGGCAAGTGCCACATCAT
Source organism: Psammomys obesus (assembly GCF_907164565.1). Classification (NCBI taxonomy): domain Eukaryota; kingdom Metazoa; phylum Chordata; class Mammalia; order Rodentia; family Muridae; genus Psammomys; species Psammomys obesus. Next base: position 35,924,143 of record NW_026587216.1, on the reverse strand, counting down.
CCCTTTCCCCACCTGCCTTGCTCCTAACTGTGGTGGTTTGAATGAGAATGCTCTATATAGGCTCATATGTTTGAATACTTGTTTGGGAAGGATTAGGAAGTGTAGCCTTGTTGGAGGCTTGTCACTTGGGGTTTCGAAAGACATGTCATGCCTTTCTCAGTGTTTCTTCTCTGTGTCTCCTGCTTGTGGTTTGAGAAGCGAGCTCTCAACTTTTCCTGCTTTCATGCCTTCACACTGCTATCATGGACTTTAACACTCTGAAAACACATACCCAGTTAAACAATCTTATTTATGAATGTCTTTGGTCAGGATGCTTTATCACAGAAATAGAAAAGTAACTAAGACAGATAGAAGGTGGGATGTTGCGATAAAGAACATGAAGAATCCGTTTGTGAAGGAAACTGTGGAAGAGCGTGGGACTTTGGAACAGGAAAGTGGCTGAACGCTTTAAGCAGAGCTTGACATGCCTTTCTACTAAGAACTTGAAAGTCACCAGTGATGGGAGCATTGTGGACTATGTAGACCCAGCTCAAGAGGTTTCAGGGTGCTGGAGGTCATTCTTGTGATATTTTGGCAACGAAGGTGGCTGCCTTTTTCTTTGTCCTAAACATTTTGCTGAGGCTAAATCGAAATGTAATGGACTAGCTTCTTCAGTGCAGAAGATGTCAAGCAGCCTGATATTGGCTTCGTCACGTGAGTATTACTAATTACTCCTCGGCAGGTCTGCAATGAAAAAAAGTGAGCAGGGCAAAAAGAAATACAAACTGTACAGTTTGAAAAGAAAATGAGCATAAGAAAATTCAACGAGTAAGCTAAGGTTTGTGCTGAAAAGGATAAGGAGATTAAGAAAGCTCCCAATCTGCAATGCAATAAATAGCTGTGGGAAGGGTACCCACAGATAAGTTCTCGACTTGTGAGAAAACATTCCTAAGGAATTTTTTGCTTCTAAAAAAAATCAACAAAAACAAAAAGACAAATATGGTATATAATCACTTATATGATGATATTAGCTGTTAAATTAATAATAAGCAAGCTACAATCTATATAAAATAAAGATAGATTTCTAGAGGAAATAGATCTATTTTTAACAAAGAAAATACATAGTTATGGATGGATGGATGGATGGATGGATGGATGGATGGACGGACAGGGGTGGGCTTGAAAGGGAATACCAAATGGGAGGAGGTGAAGAGGAGAAGGAAGGGAAGAAATACAGGGAAAGACAGATAAACTTAATGTCTATTTGAGGGATAGTATAAAAACCTAATGTAGTAGAAGCTTCCTGAAATATATAGACATACAAAGGCAATCACAATGAAATTACCAAATAATGGGGGAGATGAAGAACCAACTGGCCAACTCTTAACCACTAAATTTAGCTTTCAGTGCTAGGATTGGGTTATATCTAACTGTGTTGTTGGCCAAAAGAGTCATATGGGACCCCCAACATGGTAGCCTGTTGCCAACACTATAGAATACATTGCATAAATTAATGGCAAGGCCCAAATGCTGAAACAGCTTTATTCATAACAGATAGAACCTGGAAACAACCCAGATGCTCCTCAATGGAGGAATGGATACAGAAATTGTGGTACATTTACACAATGGAATAATACTCAGCAATTAAAAACAAGGAAATCATGAAATTTGCAGGCAAAGGTAGGATCAAGAAAAGATCATCCTGTGTGAGGTATCCCAGAAGCAGAAAGACACACACAGTATATACTCACTTATAAGTGGATATTAGACATAAATACAGGATAAACATACTAAAATATGTACACCTAAAGAAACTAATCAAGAAGGAGAACCCTGGGTAAGATGATCAATCTTCATTCAGAAAGGCAAATGAGATGGACATTAAAAGAAGGACAAAACAGGAAACAGGACAGGAGCCTATCACAGAGGGCCTCTGAAAGACTCTACCCAGCAGGATATCAAAGCAGATTCTGAGACTCATAGCCAAACTTTGGGCAGACTGCAGGGAATCTTATGAAAGAAGGGGGAGATAGAAAGACTTGGAGGGGACAGGAGCTCCACAAGAAGAGCAACAGAACCAAAAAATCTGGGCACAGGGGGTCTTTTGTGAGACTTATACTCCAACCATTTTGTCTAGATGATAGTATCCTTTGCTAGAAGAAGCTTTTCGACTTCAGGAGGTCTTATTTATTAATTTTTGAACTTAGTGCTTGTGGTAATGATGTTCTGTTCAGGAAGTCATCTTCTGTATCAATAAATTCAACAGTATTTGCATATTTTTTCAATCAGATTCAGGGTATCTGGTTTTATGCTGATGTCTTTAATGAATCTGGAGTTGGCTTTTATGCACGATGATAGATATGAATCTATTTGCATTCTTCTTTATGCACCTATACAGTTTGACCAGTACCATTTGTTTAAGATATTGTGTTTTTTTTTTCCAGTGTGTATTTCTGGTTACTTTATTTAAAAAAATCAATGTACATAGGTGTATGAACTTATGTCTGGGTTTTCAATTTGATTAAAATGTCTGTTTTTATGCCTATACCATACTATTTTTATTACCATAGCTTTGTATTGTAATTTGAGATCAGGGATAGTGATACCTCCCACAGTTCTTCTATTTTTCAGGATTATTATTCAGCTAACTTGGTTTGTGTGTGTGTGTTTCCATATGAAGCTGAAAATTGTCCTTTCCATTTTTGTGGAGTTCTGTTGTAATTTTGATAGGTTTTGCATTGAATATATAAATTGCTTTGGGTAGGGTTGTCATTTTTACATTTAATCTTACTAATCTATGTTCGTGGGAGAGCTTTCATTTTCTGATAGCTTCAATTTTTTTCTCCAATATATAAGTCTTTTGCTTGCTTGTTTAGAGCTATCACAGAATATAGTTTTGAGGGTTTTATGGAGATTATTATTTCCATGATTTCTTTCTCAATCCATTCATCATTTGAATATAGGAAGGTTACTGATTTTAGAGTTTTAATTTTATTTGTCTGAGAAAGCACCAGATTGATTTCCAAAGTGGTTGTACAAGTTTACATTCCCATCAGCAATGGAGGAGGGTTCCCCTTTCTCCACATCCTCTCCAGCATGTGTTGTCTCTTGAGTTTTTGATCTTAGCCATTCGGATGGGCTTAAGGTAAAATCTCAGGATCGTTTTGATTTGCATTTCCCTGATGACTAAGGACACTGAGCATTTCTGTGTTTCTCTGCCATTCGATATTCCTCTATTGAGAATTCTCTGTTTAGCTCTGTACCCCATTTTTTAATTGGATTACTTGATATGTTGCTGTTTAACTTCTTAATTTCTTTATATATTGTGGATATGAGTCCTCTGTCAGATATAGGGTTGGTGTAATCCTTTCCCAATCTGTAGGCTGTCGTTTTGTTCTGATGACAGCGTCCTTTGCTTTACAGAAGCTTTTCAGTTTCATGATATCTCATTTATTGATTGTTGATCTTAGAGTCTGTGCTGTTGGTGTTCTGTTCAGGAAGTTGTCTCCTGTGCCAATGAGTTCTAGGGTCTTCCCCACTTTTTTTTCTAACTGATTTAATGTGTCTGGTTTTATGTTGAGGTCTTTGATCTACTTGGACTTCAGTTTTGTGCAGGGTGATAAGTATGGATCTATTTGCATTTTTCTACATGTAGACATCCAGTTAGACCAGTACCATTTGTTGAAGATGCTGTCTTTTTTTCCATTGAATGGTTTTGGCATCTTTGTCAAAAATCAGGTGTCCATAAGTGTATGGGTTTATTTCTGGGTCTTCTATTCGATTTAATTGATTCACCTGTTTCTATGCTAGTACCATGCAGTTTTTATTACTGTTGCTCTATAGTATAGCTTGAGATCAGGGATGGAGATCCCTCCAGAAAATCTTTTATATATGGCTACTAGTCTATGGGGTTCAGGGAGTACAATGTTTTGTGTTGAATAAAAATGGGCTTTATAGATTCATGTGCTTTGAATACATGATTCCCAATTGATAGAATTGTTTGTGAAAGATTTAGAGGTATGGCTTTCTTGGAGGAAATATGGCATTAGGGTCTGAAATTTCAAAAGACTCATTCCATTTCCAGTGTTCTCTGGATCCTGCCTGCAGGTTTTGAGATGTGAGCTTTTATTCCTTTGCTCAGCCATCATGAACTCTAATCTTCTGACACCATAAGCCCAAGCAAATGCTCTCTTTTATAAGTTTTCTTGGTCACAATATATTTTTAATTAAATTTTTATTTTTTTATATTAGTTACAAGTTTATTTACTTTGTATCCCAGCTGTAGCCCCCTCCATCATTCCGTCATTCCCTCCCAATTCCATCCTCCCTCCCTCATCTCCTCCCTGCCCCTCTCCAAGTCCACTGATAGGGGAGGTCCTCCTCCCCTTTCCTCTGACCCTAGCTTATCAGGTCTCTTCAGGGCTGACTGCAATGTCCTCTGCTGTGGCCTAGCAAGGCTGTTCCTCCCTTGGGGGTGGGGGAAGGTCAAAGAACAAGCCATTGAGTTCATGTCAGAGACAGTCCTTTTTCCCCTTACTAGGAAACCCACTTGGATACTGAGCTGTCATGGGCTACATTCAGACTCATCACCAAACCTTGGGCAGAGTGCAGGTCACAATATTTTATAATCGCAATAGAAAAGTAAATGATGTGCTTTCCCTGAAAACCCTTGTGTCCTGTCCTAGGACAGAGAAATTCTCTGTTAACTATTAAAACTCTGAACCTAGCACAGACTGATTTGGAACTGATTTTCCAGCCAGGAAGTAAAAGCATGTGGCTGAGAAAGTGAGTTAAAGAAAACAATTCACATTTCTGCATACCATGTTTGCAGCTAATTAAATCAGTATCTGTTATATGGTAATTCAATAAGATAATACATCTGTGATGATTTGAAAATTTAGTCATTATTTAAACACTTAATAATGAAAACACATAAAAGTCATAATTTTATTCACCCTTCTGAGAAAACTCATAGTTTCAAAATTCTCCTGATATATTATTATCTTTACAGACATGGTTTATTCCCTATAGGTCTCTAGTGCTCTCTTGTAATCAGGGATCTACCCTACTCCTTAGGACACATTTCAGGGAGGAAGAGCCTCAAACAGAGCCGCAGAATTTTTTGAAGCCATCATGTGGACCTTTTGTTTTCCAGAGGTTAGTTCCTGTGGGGGTCAATCATTCCCCCTGAGATGTGACCTTAAATCTGGCATGTGGCTTTCAGGAGATTTTCTGTGTTACTGACGAGACTCACCAGAGGACAGCCTACTTCTCTTTTTTTCTATGAATTTTAACTATAAGCATATGAGAGGATTTCTCCTGAATGTTCATCATGAACAGACTTAGCATTGCTAGTCTGTTCACCCTATCCAGACAGGGTGCTCCTGGCCTCAGAGTTTGTGCTGAGCTGATAGTTGTGAAGCAAGTTCAGTGGGCCCTGTTTGTTATTTGAAACTGAAATCATATTTTCATTATGCATTCATGGCTAAAATAACTCTATTCAACTGCAATCTGTTCTGGTTAGAATTCCATTTTATGCAAGCCATTCTATATGTTCTAGTACTGGCGTCAGTGCCTTGAGGGTTAAGCTACTCGAAATCAAGAAATTTCTGGTAAGAATTTGGACATGTCCTCTACAAGATAATTAATATTTATACACCAGAAGACCAAAAACAAAATAACACACCAAACCTGACAATGCTTTTGAAACTCTACTGTCACTCAGGCATTGAATAGCAATTTCTCTGTGTGCTCAGATAAGACTGTCTCACCTTATATCTTAATGGGAAAATTTCAGAACCATTAAACATGTGGCATCCTGTTTTAAAGCTTCCTACTGGAAGAAATGAGTCACCTAGAAGGAAGCATGCTCAGAAAACAGAGATTTCAACAGAACGATATTGTTAATGATTATCTGTCTTCACTGTAACCTGCATTTGATGGTAATGTCTTTTCCCTGCCTTCTTGGTCAAATAACACTTTTCCATTAGAAAAATTTATCTCTATGCCGTGCATTAATAAAAATTGGCACTGTATTGTCTCACTGGTCACAAGTCCAGAGACAAGCTTTAGAAGAAAAAGCACTACCAAACTTAACTGAACATGAAGCCAGAGTGGCATTATTTCGTTCTTAGTACAGTCCACAAGAAAACAAGAAAGTCACAGGCAAGGATGCCACATAGATATCACAGGTGAACAACCTACAATCTCTGACCTAATGATAGAATAGGATTTAATGTCTTTATCAGAGAGGTGGAGATCTATTGCTAACTCACACTCACTAGTTCAACAACAGAGGATAAGTGGAATGACATTGATTACAACCATACTTACAGACAGGCAGCTTCTTCTGATAATGCAGTGAAATGCTCTCTGCCAGATGTTCACTTAACCATTTTCCAACTTTTGAGTGCTCAGTGATGTTTCATAATTTGAGGTTCTGCCATCCAGAATAAGCAAGTCGTTAACTGTGGCTTGAGACTTCTGTAGGAATTAAACTTAGAAACGCTCCCATCCTCTGTGCATTGAAACAATTCTGTAAATGTTCTGAAAATGATGTCTTATAGAAGAGAAAAAATTGACAGTAACTGTATCTGTGTCTGGGAACTCAAAAGCTTTTTCTAAATCTACAGCTGCTAAAAATGGAAAGGCTCCATGTCATTCAGAGTCATTGATATGCATTCTCTTTGCGAAATTTTATGCCTGCATCAAAGTCATTTAGCTGAGAGGAATTGTGCAAATGATTCTGAGATTATGCATGGAGAAATTATTTAATTACTTCTGTTGAAGATTTCTGCACTTGAATGCATTGCTTTATCCCTGGTTAATGTCCTGTCTCTGCCTTTGTTTCTAAGCAATTGACTGGGAAATTTCATACTATAATATGAAAATATTTCTTTCGAATCCAAGAATTTGGATACACAGGCAAGTAAGAATGATTGAAGAGCATTTGTGATTAGGAGAGCTGTTTCAGAGAGCATCAGAAATGTGCAGTGCCAGTTGGCTGGCTGTGAAAGCATCGGGTAAGAACTGTATGTCCTTAAATGTATCTCTTATTCTTTCTGAGGGTTTCAGACGTCCATCCTAACAAAAGTGATGGTTATACCACACTCATGGAGCTGACATTTAAATTGTGATATCTTTCTGTAAACAGTAAGAGGTTTCGATGGGGACTAGTCAGTGTGTCAAAGGAGGCGTGATTGGCTCATAAGCTCTGCTGGCTAGTTTTATGTCAGCGTGACTCGGGCTAGAGTGATCTGAAAGGATGGAGCCTCAATTGAAGAAATGGCTTCATAAGGTCCAGCTGCAGTAGATTTTCTTAATTAGGGGTTGATGGGGAAGAACCCAGCCAATTGTGGGTGGTGCCATTCCTAGGCTGGTGGTCCTGGGGTCTATAAGCAGGCTGAGCAAGACATGAGGAGCAAGACAGTAAACAGCATCTCTGTGTGTCCTCCATATCAGTTCCTGCTTTGAGTTCACAGCCCTGCTGTGAGTTCCTGCCCTTATTGCTTTTGATGAACTGTTACAAGAAAACAAAAACTGTGAACAAATAAGGCCATTCCTCCCAAGTTTCTTTTGGACATGGCGTTTCATCACAGCAATACAAACCCTAATTAAGACACCAAATAATAATTCTTAATATATAATTTAAAAATTTCACCTCAGTTTTTAAATTATTTTAATTTTAATATTTTTAAAGTTACATCTTTTACACTCTTGTTGTTTACTTCAAATTTAACATATCTAATTTCAACACAATTGCCTCTAGTCTTTCATAGCCCTATAATTCATAGACTTGGTGAATCATAAATCAATACACATGTATACATTTATACAACTACCTGGAATATCTTACAAAGAACTATCCTGCATTTTTAACAAAAACAAAGTTTGACCAATTTATGAACATCTCTGACTCAACTTCCTGCAGTTACTTTATTGATATGACTCTTAAAATCACATCTCTTCATACCAATACCATGTGCTTTGTGGCTCTCATTGTCCTGTTCTTTGTATGCTCACACCAAGGCTGGCATTATGACAATTTATCAGATACTGATAGGCAATAATGAATCTAAAGAGTTATGTAAAAACATGCTTCACTCCATTGAAACAAATATTAAACTTTGTCATGCACTAATAAATATATAAAAACACTTATACATAATAAAATAAATACTTATTAGTGTAAACAGTGATATTTTCAATATGTCACATAGATTTAAATGAGCTATAAGACCTATATAAGCCCTTTGAATAAACAAAAGATTGTTAAATATTAAGAATCTTCACCTTCTACAATGGAATAAAGTTATTGGATTTAGAACTGATAATTACAAAATAGGAAATCCTTTAGGGAAGTAACATTTTTATTCATTGCTTTTCCTAGCAGAAACCAGATTACTTTTCTCTAAATTAAACATAACTTCTACTTCATTAGTCATTTTGTACTGCAGTTTGAGATACACTAACATGAGATCAGCCCATAAATGCTAATGCCTTCTCCTTGATGGGAGAGAGTTGAATAGTCTTGGTTGTCATTTCTAAGGAACATATAGGACTGTATTTTTCCAAAGTTTAAAGACATGAGAAATGGCTTAAGATTCAACTAAAAGTGAATTTTTTCCTCAATGTACAGGTCAACAAGCTTCAGGAAATTCTCCAAACTGCTTTTAACTTAGATCCATCAGTGTCCTGCAGTCAGGCCATCCTGTTACCTGTTACAGATCTTAATAGGCACGCTCAAACAGTCACCTATGTTCCCTCGAAAACTGAAATGGTCTTCTCTAAGCATGAGATATCAGGATAACTGAGAGACTGTGGATGAAGCATCTGGCACGTGTAATGAGAGATGAGCTTTTTCTTCTCATGCTAGTCAACATTCTCATCTAGCCAAGCAAAGCCACATGACCACAATCTCAGCACCACGGGGTAACAGCTAGCTTGATAGCCACAGTAAGCTCCTATCTAGTCAAGGCTGCAGATAGAGATACAGACATAGACCAGATATAGGCATTATCATCGATAGGGTACTTATTTGTTCTCTGCCAATTCCTTATGTATACATAAAATCTTTCACAGAATCACTTGCTACTTAGAGTCATGACAGCAGAGTTCAGAGATAGGCAATCATGAGAATCGAATTTGAGCTTGAATGGGATCAAAAAAGGATCCCATCAAAATCAGAATTACAGGTGGATGGAAGAATGCAAAACTAAGGCAGTAAGCAACTTCTTTAAATCATTCAAAAAGCAAGCACATCTGTAGAGAGATCACCAAGACATACTGAGAAAAATAAAAGGTAGAATTTGACTTCAGCACCACCTTTCTCTCTTCTATTCTTATGGAAACTGCATGTTTTAAAACTTCACCCCATTGAGGAGACTGATTTGCCCACACGTTGTGTTCAGGACCTCTGCAAATTAGCAGCCCTACATTGTGAATGTTTAAGTTCTAAACCTGATCTCAATTTTCCTTTCTGCAATCTACAGTGGTACCCAGCTGCTATAGCCTTCACGTCAGCTCATTTCATTCCATATTATCTGCGTTCAGGCTAGAACTTCTGATGGACTTGTCTGAGGGAAAGAAAACTCAGTCAGAGTTACCTGAAATGCTGTCTCCAAGCTTCTGGTGCTACTGGCTCTCGTTTCCAGAGAAGATCTCCTAAAGTCCACATTTAACAAACTTTTTTGGCACGTTTTAGAGACAAATGTAACAGTCATCACTCACCCCCTCCCATTCCTGCTCTTTAGATTCCTCTGGATTGTACTATTGTGATCAGGGTGCTCAAATAGAAAGTTGTAGATGGGGTGATTTCTTGATAAAGAATGTTATCTCCCATAATACTGGAGAGAATGCTATCTCTCATTGTGCTGGAGGCTGAGATGTCAGAGGCGCTAGCAGATTTGGTTTTTCTGGTGATTTTGGTTTCTTTTTACTTTAGATGGCATCTTAACCCTCACATGAAGAAAGAGAGGTTTTTAGTTTTTTATTCACTCTCATTTGTTTGCTTGACTTTGGAAACTAGTCTTGCCCAGAGCTTACTGCCATCATCTTGCTTCTGCTTATCAAGTGTTGAGGCATATGCTACTAGGCCCAGCTCTAAACTAGCTTCCTTGCATCTCTTTTATAAAGAACAAATACAGAATCATAATATTACAATGATCTCCTGAAGTTTCCATCTTTTGATATTGGTGATCTAAGGGTTGGGACTCCGACACAGGAGTTTTGGAGGAGATACAGACAGACAACCTTGCTTCCTGCCTGGAATGTCTCCCTCCATCTCCAGCTTACAATTAGTACTTTCACTCTTCCCTTTCCCTGACTTTTTCTTACAACTCCTCCCTAGGCTCATTCATTGTTTTCAAAAGTTCTTTAACAACAGGACTCATACCTTATTTGTGTGTGTATTGTTAGTCCCCATCATGCAAGATTGAAATGAGCAGATCTTCAGTCACTGCCTGTACAGGTTTCACTTGTGCTAAAAGATGACAGACTGTCTCCAGTGTGATGAACACCATCTTGTCTTCAGAGGGAGAACAAGGAGTGGCTAGATGTTGAGACCCCACAGAATGGAAAGCCTTCCCTGAACATACATTTTCATAGTTTGTGTGGGGATGTGTGCACATGTATATGGTGATTGCACATCTCTGTATGCTAGTGAGTATGGAGCCCAAAATGTGATGTTGAGTCTCTTTTCTCACTCTTCACTTTACTTTTAAGAGATGGGGTATCTCACTAAACCTGGAGCTCATCGTTTTGCTGATTGGCTAGACTGCTGCCTGGTGATCAAGGTCTGGTCAGATGTTCCAAATTCTTAGTCTCTTATCCAAAATACTGAAAGTAAGGGCTCACAGAACTTTACAAAAGCAGCAAAGTAACTTTATTTTTAAAGAAGCAATAGTACAAATTAGAGATGGATACACTGTTAAGGATGGCAGCCAGCCATATGAGTTGGGTGAGGTGCCTTTATGATGTTCTAGAGAAGGAGGTCTAAATATCTTAGTTTTCTGTTGTTGGGAAGAGATCCCATGACCACAGCAACAGTATAATAAAAAGAATTTAGTTGGAGCTTGCTTACATTCCCAAGTTTAGTCCATTATTGTCTCGGTGTGAAGGGTGGTGGGAAGCATGTGGCAAGCAGGCAGACATGGTGCTGGAGAGGAAGCTGAGAGTTCCACACCAGAACTAGCCAGTTGGGACTGACTTGTCGATGGGGAACTTAACATAGATTTGGAGGAAATACCAAGTCACATTTCCATTTTAATCACATTCACAACAGAAAAGAAGGATCTTCCCACAACACGCAAAATTTCTGTTATAGTTTTAGGAAGACATTTTAGAAACTGTTATGGGGAAAAAGAAACTATTATGGGGAGATGCCTTTCCCTGAATTTCATCCAATCACAACTAGAGCAACACAGCTCAGGCACCGTTAGGTGAAGCTTTCCCTGTTTATCTTTAGCATGTGAAAAAGGGAAAGCTAAAGTGTGTGTTCCTGAGCAAGAGTCGAACGAACAGAGCGGCAATGGCTCCATCCACTTCAGTGACTGTGCTTATAAATCTTGGTCTATCAGTTCTCCTTCGCACTCAGCTGAACCCTCAGCCGGGATAGGTGAAATCTTTCTTAAGTTTAGTCCACTACAATTAGATGCTTAATGAAAGAACATGGATGTTTCATTTTCCTCAGAGTTGAGAAGTTTGCTGGAGAAAAGGACACAGTGCTTTAAGCATGCTCCTCGGTTGAGTTCCATGGGATCCAGCACAGCATGCAAAGACTGCCTTTTTTGTTTCTCTCAGATCCTTCTCTTCTTTCTGATCTCGTTAGGTGGGGTATCTCATATCACAGCTCAGCTCAAGTCCTCTTATTTACCCTGTCAATGTCCCCAGCCTCCCCATATCAACCCCAACAACATTTGCGCTAGTAAACTCCATATACTCATTTTAAGATACATTTTTAAAATATTTATACGAGGAAAAATAAAATCATGTTAAAATACAAAAAAGAATGAAGACAGTTGTTCTCAAATATTTCATTTTTTGCACAAGCTAGATATTGAAATACAAGCTATATAAACCTTCAGGTGAAGAGAGTATGCCTGTATGAAACTTCTTAGAAAATAGCCATTGTTCCTATGACAACAGTGTGCAAAACACTTTAATTAAATACATGCCACATTTGTTTTCTAACACAATACAGGTTCTTTAAAAAGAGAATAGATAGTAACTAGTATCATATTTGAAACTGGTAAATGTTACAAAGAAAATTTCTACAGGCAGCAAAAACCAATAATAGCAAAACTATGCTATCTCATCCTGGTCTGGAACTCAAAATCCTGCTTCAGCCCTTTGAGTGTTTGATCATAGGCCTGTACTCCATTTAGCTGCTGAACTCTTTTATGAGTTTTTCTCTAGGGTCTGAGATTATCTCTACTTTTCCACTGACTTATGTAATCTTCTGCTCATGATACAAAATGATAAGATTAATTTACTTCTATAATAATTTTGCCATCACTGGCCACCTGCCTATGCCTCTGTGGTTGGTTGTTTCTTTTTCTTTTTTCTTTTCTTTTTTTTTAAGAATCTAACTAGGTAGCCCTCACTGGTCTTTAACTTGTAGTAATCCTTCTGCATCAGTCATCCAAGTTCTTAAATTATGGGTATGAGTTACTCCATCTAGTTTACATGACTGATACTTTGAAAGGCATTTCTGAAAATTATAATTTTTAAATAATTCTGTTTCATTATTAATCTCTAAAACTTTCTCCACCAAACTGCTTGATAGTTTCTGCCTGTGTCTTTCTCTTAAAAATGCTTAAGTTAAGCATTAATATATTTTTTATTCAAAAACATTTAAAAGAAACTTAGGATGGATTCCATTGGAATAATTTCCAGATTCTGTTTATCGATGAATGATAAATTTGTTTAACAAATGTTTTCTAGCACTTACTTTGTGTCTAGCACTGTGCTAAATCCTAATGCCATAGTTTTGAAATATAGTAGTTAATGCCACTGTGTCCACAGTCTACCAAAAGAAAACATAGAGTTCTATGTGTTGGTGAATAATCTGCACAATCAGAGAAGTGTGTGCATAGAAGGGCTTCCATGAGTGGTTTGAAACCTTCTGCTGCTTCATTCATGACTATTTGGGCAATCGGGACATTTAATTTTTATTTGTTAAGCTACTGACAAATACAAAATATTTTGTAATTTAAATGAGTTCAGTTCAGAAGTGTCTAAAAATATGGAAGGCTTAGGCAAAGTGAAGGTCTATGATTTACTGAGAATCCTATTAGTCAGGAGTCTCAAACTACTCACAACATATATTCATGCAATAGAGTACTGAATTATGTATGCTCATATTTAGATCTATTTTAAGAGATATTGAAGTTTGACATATAGATATAATAAAATAAATTAATTTAATTGTGTGCTTGAAGAAATTTTAACAAATAGAGTTGTTTCTTGATGTCTGAGAGAAATTTCTTCTAGGATGGCAGATGTTCAAGTCCCTTGTAGGAAATGTCACAGTGTTTGCCAACAACTGGTGGGCAGCTTTCTGGACACTTGGATCATCTCTGGTTATTTGTAATACATAATGAGATGTTAATGTCCTGGTTCTAGTTGATAGTTACACCGTTTTGTTTGCAGCCCTATATATTCAGTAAAGATGTGTTGTTATCCATTTTCCCCATTCTGGGTAGTTGAATCTACATATACATGATCTGCTGAGAGTTTGCTATGTTTATATTATGCCACATGCTCTGAAAATCACAGACAGACAGACAGATAGGTAGATACATAGATAGATAGATAGATAGATAGATAGATAGATAGATAGATAGATGGATAGATAGATAGACAGACAAACAGATGATAGAAATAGATGATGGACAGAAATGTATGATAGACAGACAGAGAGACAGACAGACAGACAGACAGATAGATAGATAGATAGATAGATAGATAGATAGATAGATAGATAGA